>NW_025767200.1:557500-818840 GCF_003918875.1 Haliotis rubra
TCAAGAACCAGTTCTGGTTGCAAACTGCGCGACCGCCAGCTATGACTTTACTAGACCGGACCAAGTGTAATGACATCAACAACTCTATTCACTAGGTGAATGCTCATACCGCCAACTATCAAAGCACAGCACAGTATTACCCCTGATGACCCAAGCTGCATGTTAGGCGCTAGAAGGTTATAGTCACATGACTTATACCACCGGGTACCCATTTTCTGCTGGGCAAAGTGTACAGCCTAGCTTAGCTGTCGCAGCTGTTGACTGTCGTAATAGCTGACTAATTTGGGATTGTTAGATCGGAAATATGTTATTCCTGCAACTGTCAACATACTTCGGTTCCTTACCGTCAACTGACCATTCGAAGAGGTATGTAACGTTGTTTGTTACCCTAAGTACTAAACAACATAAGGTATCGCGAAGTGCTGTGGCCTACTTATGGTCCCTACTATCAACCCCGCAATTACTGACAGCAGAGGAATACTGACCCCTACCTCAATCACTGACCCAGCCGTGATCCCGATCTGTATCACGAATGCTGGCTACAGTACGAATGCTGGTCCTCATGCAAATACTTAGGGACAAGATAGTGACTGGACAAAAGGAAACTGTCATACGCACCGCAATTAGACACAGGTGTGAACTCTATGCTAGCTGTGTGAACACTATGCTAGCTGCTTGTGCGTTTAGCACGAGGAATACGTTCTCTGCTGCAGCACTAAGTTCAGGCACTCACAATGCATGGTACACGCCTTTTTCAAAATCCTTGGAATCCTAAACTGGTATTGTATCATTTGAGTGATTGAGTTTAGTTTCAAGCCGCTTTTTATCAATATTCCAGCAATATCACGGCGGGGCACACCAGAAATAGGCTTCACACATGTGGGCAATCGAACCTTGATCTTCAGCGTGACGAGCAATTGCTTAACCACTTGGATCCCATCGCCCCTCATTCAAGTGCCCGTTGTAGTATATATGTTTCTGTGTGTGTGTGTGTGTGTGTGTGTGTGTGTGTGTGTGTGTGTGTGCGCGTGTGCGTGCGTATTTGAGAACCGACGTTTATTACTGACACAGATACATTCATTTAGTTTTGATATGAACAACAAGTACAGAGTTTGGGATCTTTTTCCGGATTGGGCACATGTTCCTATATTGTAGAATGCTTATTTCACAGTGTACCGTTCGGACCTCGCAGCTGATGCCAATCATTTACCGCCAATAAAAACAACGATTCGATTTGGGCTGGAACCCCTCTGGTGACACGCGTTTGGTAACACGTTTGGAATCTTTCACATTTGTGAGGCATTGACATTTTATCTATGCTTAAAATCCATTGGAAACAGTGGTTCCGTTTCACGGCGCAAATATGTATTTCAGCTTCTGAGCATATGAAACTTGAGGACTTCAGTCCGGTTGAAATTGGGGAAAATAAGGATATTACAGTTAATTACTTGGGCGTCAAGGCACCTTCATTCAAATTCAAACACTGACCAGACAGCAAGAATTGTCTAGACCACAATCCATTTCTACATTACAAACGTTGACCGCACCATAAGTGATGTCCCACTTCTTGTAAGGGTGCAACCAATCAATCACAATGTATGTGTTCCGGCTACAAGAAGAGATTTGCCGAAAGCCAAAGTAATTGCTCCATCGCCAGATACGCAATGCATATGGGTTATTCTGGGATAGACGTGGACTGGTATCGGTACTTTTATCAAAAGTAATGGCCACAACAATCAGAGACAATGTGATTACAAGCGCTGGTTATTCCAAGACGTGGCATCGTAAACCAATGTTCTTTCGCACCCAATGGCTGATTTAACACAAACGCCTTACTTCGTCTGTCCTACACAGAATACTGATTACTATTTTCGAAAAGACTGTCTTGCAGCCCAGTTTTAAAACAAAGTGAACACTAGGATGTTACAGATTATGTTGACGCAACGCCTTCCCATAAATAAGATTGAGTCGTCCTGTGTTTCGAGTGAGCGGTCCGTCCTTTTATGTCAAACCCCATTGTCCTTGTCCGTAATTGCTTACAGAAAATCTTACTGTAACTCTAGGAATTGGTCTCCATCAGCTCGACCGCCTCCGTGGTGTAATGGTTAGAGCGTCCGCCCGGAGAGCGGAAGGTCGAGGGTTCGATCCCCGGCCGCGTCATACCAAAAGACGTTAAAGTATGGTACTTGTTGGTCCCTGCCTGGCGCTCGGCATTAATGGGTACATCAAGGACTGGTCGGCTCGGAGTCAGTATAATGTGTCTGAGTGGGGTATTTCTGCTTCACTGCGGCATGGTATCTCAGTGGGCTAGCACTATAAAATCAGCTTCAGTCTGGGCTAGTACAAGCAGCCGCACATACACATACACACACATGCACGTCGTCATATGAGCGAATTATTCTCAAGCACGACGTTAAACCCAATTTCACCTCACTTCCATCAGCTCTAGCTTTTCGACCATGGCGGCGTAATAGATCAGGGCATCAGGTCAAGTGTTTGCTGTTTAACACCATACTCAGCAATCTTCCACCTATATAACGAGGCTGGATAATCGAGGTTGGATCACACAATACAGTAATTGACGTCTTGAGCATCCAACTATGTGTCAACCAAGTCCGCCAGGAAGTCATCTGATCCCGTTAGTCGCCTCTTTCGACAAGCATGGATTGCTGGAAACCAGTTCTTACTCAAATCTTCGCTGTGACTTAGTTGATTGCACGTGATCTGACCAATGTTTTTTCAACATCAATCATGTGTTAGACTCCATGCAACTGAAACATCGCTGACGGTAGTGTAATAGAACAGACACAGTATCCTTAATTCATAGCATTCTAAATCGAAGGCAACAGTTACTTAAAACAGAACATCGCCACATCAAAGTCAATGTCCCGAAATACTAGTTACAAGGAATGAATGATTACCTCAGCAAATGTCTCAAAAATGCCTGACTGAGTTTAGTTTTACGCCGCTTTTAGCAATATTTCAGCAACATCACGGCGGGGGACACCTGAAATGGGTCTCAAAAATGAATTCAGGAAAAAAAACACCATCATTCATGATAGTGATTTTTTTCACACGCGTCAAAAGAAACCGACGATCTCTACCAAGAAGCAAGAATAACGATGATGTATTCAACACAGTTTCGTCAATTTATCCATGGTTACAATAATTGAATAAAAGCAGTTTTATCCACACACCTATTATTAGCGTCACGCAATGCAAATTAACCTCTGCCCGCCTACTTCAAATGTTTGACAAGAAGGTGCAAGGCTTCAATGGAAGTCTTTCATTAAGAAGGATGTCATTAAGCAGAGGGTAGTTTGTCTAATCCCTTCAGGCTGGAGGTCACATATCTCTTTCACAAGTCACGTAGCCACCAAATGTGGGTTAATTCATCTGGGAAGAATTTTACGTGGTCACATTGGTGGAGATGGCCCTGTCCACGCTGACCATTGGTACTCCAGGACTAAGTATGCTGGTCACTTCGCGTCGATAGAGCCCGTCAAGTCCACTTGGCCAAACCATTTCACCTCCACGTGAACAAAACACTTCACGAATGTCAAGTCATAATTTCTTCGAAGTGGAAAATCTTGTAGACCAGAATCTGTGGTAATAGTCCTTGGCCACATTTAGATAACATATCAAAATCAGGTAATGTGATACACCCGGGGTTATCACCCACACTGATTACCTTGACTATGTAGAGCACCAGTTTTTGTCACCCTGTACTGGACAAGTGTAGGAAATAAGCCCAAAACCCAGCCAGGCTAGTAATTTCAAAATGTTAACCAGCTGTTAACAGCCAAAATGGATTTAACCAGACCTGACAGTTTGCATGGATAGTTGTCGCTGTTAAAGTGATAATATATGTCAACGCAGTGCTTTGAGCTTGCGATCTGACAGTTCAATGTTCAAACAGTAACTGTCAAGTCTAAATGTAACGCTAAATTTGAAAAATAGATTTAAGATATGGTGAATTTACTCAGATGTATGGAACATGTTATCTAAATTTTTACCAGTCCACTGGGCTGGCTAGCTGTAAATTTACACCTTCCGTCAGCAATCTAGCGCGTCTCGGGCGGTCGGACGGCCTTGTTTTATACACTGATTAGACCCGGGAACTGATCCATGTTGCCGGTCAGCGCAGCGGCACACTGAGTTGGGTTTGAATGGTACTTATAGTTACATGTAGTAACTCCCCATTGTCTCCCCTTTGTCAGCTTGAGGTGACGGGATCGAGCCCACCTGTGACCGGGTGTAAAATACCTGGAGTCAACTTTGTGTGCAGATTCTTTCAGTGTTGTCACAACCCCTAGTGTACAGTACACAACCCTGTGTACTTAAAAGAATCCACGAATCCGTTGGTATATGACCAGATGGTGGCCACATGAATACGTGCAAACACCTACAGGTTGGGGAAACCTACCGATCGGCCTATAATAGGCCAAACGGGATATTATAAGCCGTTCTGCCTATTTTGTTATAGTCTGATTGGCCTATCATTATGATATTTATCAAATAAATTTGAAGTGGTGCATTTCCGCATGAGGATATTAACATCATTTAAGCTTTGATGTCCTAAGGTTCTCATTCAAACCCTTTTTGAGCATTTTCATCACATAATAAAGGAGTTTGGAAATTGCTAATTAAACAAAAGTCTATTATATTTTTGACAATTTTCACTGAAAATTAATGACATAGATATTCAGTTTTAGATTTCAAAAGGAAAATCTATGAACAATTGTGGTCTTAATGAAACATCTTTTCCTGAACATGATATAAATTTCCATTTTGTCCAAAAACTTATTTTTTTCAAGCTGAGGAGGTCGATTAACTATTCATCTCTATGATCAAATATAACCATTTCGTGCGGAAATTGATAATTTGTGAAATAATTAGGAAAATGTTCAAATACAGCCCGATCGGCCTATAGCAAATAGACAGAACGGCCTATAATATCCCGTTAGGCTTATTATAGGCCGATCGGTAGGTTTCCCCAACCTGACCTAGTTGCGGAAACAGCAACGTGCAGTAAACTTGGACAAAGTATTGTGACTATGTGTCTCAATCCACCCAGCTGTGAGTGGGTACCTTGTTAGGATGGTAAAACCACAATAACTCGATGCGCCTAGTGGCTGCAAGAGTTGTATGATCCCCAGGGAGTTGAGTTTGATAATACGACGTGCCGTTGAGATTGACATCCAGTGATCGAGGGAAAAAACAAAGCGCCTTTGAGCAGCTGAGCTGGATATCGGCGCTATACAAATGTTAGCATAAGAATTGTCTCTTTGCTGTTTCCTCTGATGACTGAAACACTACACATCTTCAAATGTTCATGGAAATATGCATCTGTTGTCTTGACCTCAATGCAACAATATTTAAGTTATGCTGTGTATATAAAACGTTTTCAACTGTCAAATGTGATTATTCGTGTTTTGTACCCTGCCCTCTTCGGGGGTATGTATGTCGCAGGAACTACGAAGTCCATGCTGGCTGATGTTATTTATTGGATGAACGAAACCTGTGGATCACAACAACATGTTAAAGTTGTTGCCTGACATGGTGTCTCTACACAGATAATATACAGGTTAATCAATGATTAAATACTCAAAATATATTCTATGGAATTAATTGTATTTTAAACAATTAATTTTATCACTGGCAGATTCCCCCATAACATTGTTTAACATTATGTTGAATATACTTCATACCTGAGAAATAAATACCTTTTGCATAATTAAATACAACAACCATTCCAAATTCACAACATACCTGTGGATCACAACAACGTGTTAAAGTTGTTGCCTGACATTGCTTGTGCTGGGCCTATGACACATGTAGTTTTTATAGAGAGCAGTCATGTGACCTGCCTCTGCAACATTTGCAGGGATTGCATGTGCCAAGGCCCAGGATGTTCCAGTCAGAACACAAGTAAGGTGGGCTGTTTACACCAACATCAGTGAGAGTGCTGAAAAGTATGGTGCAGTGTTAGTGACAAACAGATTTTAACCTGTGACATTATGTACAGCAAATACTCTTCTCCACTATCAGACCTATCAGTGATGAAGTTTGCAATTTGCACCATTTTCATGTAATTTTACTGTTGATCTCAATATGGAATTTTATCCTGTAACCTACATGTACTTTATCTTTGTGTGCAAGCAATGTTGTATTTCAGGGGGCGGTGGGGTAGCCTAGTGGTTAAAGCGTTGGCTCGTCACGCCGAAGACCCGGGTTCGAATCCCCACATGGGTACAATGTGTGAAGCCAATTTCTGGTGTCCCCCGCCGTGATGTTGCTGGAATATTGCTAAAAGCGGCGTAAAACCAAACTCAGTCAGTCAGTGTATTTCAGACATCTGAGACGCTGTATCTGAGACATGTGGGCTTTGTGGGTCAATTGAGTGAGTTTACTTTTACGCCGCAACATTCCAGCAACAGGTACACCAGAAATAGGCTTTACACATTGTACCCATGTGGGGAATCGAACCCGGGTCTTCAGCGTAACGAGCGAATGCATAAACCACTAGGCTACCCTACTTCCCTTTTTTGTGGGTTAAGCAGTGGGGTAAACGTGAGGTTTTAGTAACTGTGGCCAGTTCCATGTCGACAAGAAGTTCAGGAGAGTGTTCAGTGTTATTATTGGCAGTGTCATTACTGGGTGGCATTTTTACTACTGCTGGGAGATCACAAATGATAGGCACTTATATTGCATTGTCCTATGACTAATACTAGAACTTAGGACAACTTCATTGGAGAAGACAGACCATCTTGTCGGAGAGAGAGAGAGAGAGAGAGAGAGAGAGAGAGAGAGAGAGAGAAAGAGAGAGAGAGAGAGAGAGAGAGAGAGAGAAAGAGAGAGAGAGAGAGAGACGACGCTTAAACGCGCCATTGAATAAAATTCTTATTGTTATTGTTACCCTGACTGGCGATCAGAGAGAGAGAGGGGGGAAAGAGAGAGAGAGAGATTGAATAAAACCTCTGCTCTTCCCTCTTTTTCCACCTCTTCCCCCCTCTCCCTTCCCTCCTCTCTCTTCCTTCGTCCCTCACCTGACTTCACTTCATTCCACCATACACCGTGAGCTCCGGGTTAGAATATTGATCTTGAAGATTTTCAGTAACCCATGCTTATCGTAAGAGGTGAGTAAGGGGCTGGGTGGTCAGGCTCGCTGACTTGGTTGACACATGTCATCGGTTCCCAATTGCGCTGATCAATGCTCATGCTGTTGATGACTGGATTGTCTGGTCCAGACTCGATTATTTACAGACCGCCGCCATATAGCTGGAATATTGCTGAGTGCGGCGTAAAACTAAACTCACTCACTCACACATTCCACCATAACACTAAGCACCTTGTTCACTTGTGCCTGTTTTTCAACTTACAATATGAAACCCCCAACGGTGTTTGCGAGAGAGAAACGGATAAAGAGAGGGAGGGTGAGAGAGAGGGGGGATTAGGGAGGGAGAGAGAGAGGGGGAGAGAGAGAGGGAATAAGAGAGAGAAGGAGAGAGACGGAGAGAGGTGGGAAGTGAGACAGAGAGAGGCAGGAAGGGGAGAGAGAGAAAGCGAACGAGAGAGAAACGACGCTTAAATGTACCATTGAATAAAATCTCTCATCTTTTCTCCTTTTCCCTCCTCTCCCTTCCTCTCCTCATCTGACTTCACTTCACCCCACCCCTTCATAGCACCTTGTTCACTTGTGTCACTTTGTGCCTGTTTTTGAACTTACAATATGAAACCCCCAACGGTGTTTGCGAGAGGAAACGATGTGAACCTTAAACAGATTCCAGCATACTTCATTGTCCCCTTTCAGATAAGATATTTGAACCAACGCTATCGACTTTGATGTTTTTGTCATTTGGTTCCAAATCAAAACATTCATGTGCGTGACCTATTTCTATAGAAACGTGGTTCTCGTAGCATGAGAACAACCAAAGCTTCGCTAGCTTGCAGCTAATGTTCATTTTCTACAATTTATACCTTTGAATCCAGTGAATGATTTGAATAGCCTCTGTTATTTTCAACATTACTGTAAACTAAAATGACTCTTTCATGACGACTATTCGTTTCTACAACTAACGTTGTGGCATCCCTTCGTCCATTCTGTGTTTGATATGATTTTCAATGTGTCGTAAGAGGTGACGAAGGTTCCGTCCGAAATGTCTCCCAGAGGTCGTTGCTAGACTGTCCTACTACTAGAGTGCCTGCTACTTTACCCACAGACAAGAATCCAAAGTCCGTGAAAAGGTTGAATGCTGCACATCAGTCTATGCCATTTCCACACTATACCACAGTGGGAGCAGTGGGACAAGAGCAGTTGACAAGAGCAGTGGGACAAGAGCAGTTGACTAGACAGTGGGTCAAGAGCAGTTGACTAGACAGTGGGTCAAGAGCAATGGGACAAGAGCAATGAGCCAAGAACAGTGAGCCAGGAGCAGTTAGCTAGAGCAGTAGGCCAAGAGCAGTAGGTCAAGAGCAGTTGACTGGAGCAGTGGACCAAGAGCAGTGGACAAGAACAGTTGACTAGAGCAGTGGGCCAAGAGCAGTTGGCCAGAGCAGTGGGCCAAGAGCAGTTGGCTAGGGAAGTGGGCCAAGAGCAGTTGGCTAAAGCAGTGGGCTAGGAGCAGTGGGCCAAGAGCAGTTGGCTAGAGCAGTGGGCCAACAGCAGTTGGCTAGAGCAATGGGCCAATAGCAGTTGGCTAGAGAAGTGGGCCCGTTGCAGTTGGCTAGAGCAGTGGGCCAAGAGCAGTTGGCTAGAGAAGTGGGCCAGGAGCAGTGGGCTAGAGCAGTGGGCTAGGAGCAGTGGGCCAAGAGCAGCTGGCTAGAGCAGTGGGCCAAGAGCAGTTGGCTAGAGCAGTGGGCTAAGAGCAGTTGGCTAGAGAAGTGGGCCAGGAGCAGTTGGCTAGAGCAGTGGGCTAAGAGCAGTGGGCCAAGAGCAGTTGGCTAGAGCAGTGGGACAGGAGCAGTTGGCTAGAGCAGTGGCCTAAGAGCAGTGAGCCAAGAGCAGTTGGCTAGAGCAGTGGGCCAAGAGCAGCTCGCTAGAGCAGTGGGCCAGGAGCAGTTGGCTAAAGCAGTGGGCCAACAGCAGTTGGCTAGAACAGTGGGCCAGGAGCGGTTGGCTAGAACAGTGGGCCAGGAGCAGTTGGCTAGAGCAGTGGGCCAAGAGCAGTTGGCTAGAGCAGTGGGCTAAGAGCAGTTGGCTAGAGAAGTGGGCCAGGAGCAGTTGGCTAGAGCAGTGGGCTAAGAGCAGTGGGCCAAGAGCAGTTGGCTAGAGCAGTGGGACAGGAGCAGTTGGTTAGAGCAGTGGCCTAAGAGCAGTGAGCCAAGAGCAGTTGGCTAGAGCAGTGGGCCAAGAGCAGCTCGCTAGAGCAGTGGGCCAGGAGCAGTTGGCTAAAGCAGTGGGCCAACAGCAGTTGGCTAGAACAGTGGGCCAGGAGCGGTTGGCTAGAACAGTGGGCCAGGAGCAGTTGGCTAGAGCAGTGGGCCAAGAGCAGTTGGCTAGAGCAGTGGGCCAAGAGCAGGTTGCCAAGAGCAGTTGGCTGGTGCAGTTGGTCAAGAGCTGCTAGCTAGAGCGGTGGGCCAGGAGCGGTTAGCTAAAGCAGTGGGCCAAGAGCAGTTGGCCAAGAGTAGGGGGCCAGGAGCAGTTGGCTAGAGCAATGGGCCAAGAACAGTTGGCTAGAGAAGTGGGAAAAAGGCAGTGGGCCAAGCGTAGTGGGCCAGGAGCAGTTGGCTAGAGCAGTGGGCCAGTAACAAGGAGCCAAGAGCAGTTGGCTAGAGCAGTGGGACAAGTGCATTTAGCTAGAGCAGTTGGCTATAGCAGTTGGACAAGAGCAGTGTGCCAGAAGCAGTAGGCTAGAGCAGTGGGGAGAAAGAACAGTTGGCTAGAGCAGTGGGCCAAGAGTAGTGAGCCAAGAGCAGTGGGACAAGAGCCGCTGGCTAGAGCAGTGGGCCAGTAGCAGGGAGCCAAGATCAACTGGACATGAACAGTGGGCGAAAATCAGTTGCCTATAGCAGTGTGTCAAGAGCAGTTGGCAAGAGCAGTGGGCCAATAGCAGTTGGCTAGAGAAGTGGGCCCGTAGCAGTTGGCTAGAGCAGTGAGCCAAGAGCAGTTGGCTAGAGCAGTGGGCCAAGAGCAGTTGGCTAGAGAAGTAGGCCAGGAGCAGTTGGCAAGAGCAGTGGGCCAATAGCAGTTGGCTAGAGAAGTGGGCCCGTAGCATTTGGCTAGAGCAGTGGGTCAATAGCAGTGGGCTAAAGCAGTGGGCCAAGAGCAGGTGGCTAGAGAAGTAGGCCAGGAGCAGTTGGCTAGAGCAGTGGCCTAAGAGTAGTGAGCCAAGATCCGTTGGCTAGAGCAGTGGACCCGTTGCAGTTGGCTAGAACAGTGGACCAGGAGCAGTTGGCTAAAGCAGTGGGCCAACAGCAGTTGGCTAGAGCAGTGGGACAGGAGCAGTTGACTAGAACAGTTGGCCAGGAGCAGTTGGCTAGAGCGGTGGGCCAAGAGCAGTTGGCTAGAGCAGTGGGCTAAGAGCAGGTTGCCAAGAGCAGTTGGCTGGAGGAGTGGGCCAAGAGCAGGTTGCCAAGAGCAGTTGGCTGGAGCAGTTGACTAGAGCAGTTGGCCAAGAGCAGGTTGCCAAGAGCAGTTGGCTGGTGCAGTGGGTCAAGAGCTGCTAGCTAGAGCGGTGGGCCAGGAGCGGTTAGCTAAAGCAGTGGGCCAAGAGCAGTTGGCCAAGAGTAGGGGGCCAGGAGCAGTTGGCTAGAGCAATGGGCCAAGAACAGTTGGCTAGAGAAGTGGGACAAAGGCAGTGGGCCAAGCGTAGTGGGCCAGGAGCAGTTGGCTAGAGCAGTGGGCCAGTAACAGGGAGCCAAGAGCAGTTGGCTATAGCAGTTGGACAAGAGCAGTGTACTAGAAGCAGTAGGCTAGAGCAGTGGGAGAAAGAACAGTTAGCTAGAGCAGTCGGCCAAGGGCAGTGGGCCAAGAGTAGTGGGCCAGTAACAGTGAGTCAAGAGCAGTGGGCCAAGAGTAGTGGGCCAAGAGTAGTGGGCCAAGAGCAGTGGGCTAGAGCAATGGACAAGAGCCGCTGGCTGGAGCAGTGGGCCAGTAGCAGGGAGCAAAGATCAGTTGGACATGAACAGTGGGCCAAAATCAGTTGCATAGAGCAGTGTGTCCAGAGCAGTGGGCCAAGAGCAATTGGCCAGGAGCAGTGTGTCAAGGATAATGGGCCAAGAGCAGTGGACAAGAGCAGTTGGCTTGAGCAGTGGGCCAGTAGCAGTTGGCTAGAGCAGTGGGCCAAGAGTAGTTGGCTTGAGCAATGGACCAAGAGCAGATGGCACAGATGGTTAGGCGCCCGAAATTGTTCCCAATTTGTGAAGATGCCAACCCTACCCTACTTAATCCAATGTCATCTCACCTCACCTCACCAACACCAGCTTACATTAACGTTTGAAACTTGACATTTCTATTCATAATGTTACATAATACTGCAGTTATATCATAGCAGATTGGGAAAGAATCGAGCAGCCAACCCAGTGACTGATATCATGAGCATTGATGGGATACTTTGACACTCATCAACCAAATCAAATATCCTGACTACCCGATCCCATTAGTCGCCTCTCACAACATACGGTTTAGTCTTTTACAAGTGCGGATTGCTGGGGCGTTCACGGGCCGTATATTTCATAATCAAAATACAATGAAGTCAAATTTACGATTTGATCAATATGAAAAAATAATCCTGCCTTTTCATTTCATAACCTCCATTTTAATTAAATATTTATTGATAGTCGTGGTAGTAGTAGTAGTAGTAGTAGTAGTAGTAGTAAAACATTGAAAGAAAATCACGTTTTGACAAGGAGTATAACTGGGAAGCAACAGAAATTATACCTGTATTCATAAATATATAAGTATAAACTGAAAAGGAAACCATAGGAACGCAGATATTATATTACCCTTTAGCATACCGATACTAGATCCCATTGTCAGAAACACTTCAAATTTTCAGGACAATCCCATACTGGTGTATCTAAGAAACATTCAAAATTTCATAGTGATATCGCAAACGATTCCTGAGATACCGGTATGTTCCCATACGGGAACATTGGCAGGATCATCGTGAAAGAAAACTATATTTTTGCAACACATTATTTCTTGAAATTTAGTGAACAAAACCTGCTTTAACACTTAAATTGAAGATGCAGGAATGTTCCGGGAAGAGCAAGGTATTGTTAGACTATCACATAAATTACGATGATGAGGTGTGGTATGAAACTTGCAGTAGATTGGTATTGATTGCTACCTCCACTAAAGCAGCTGGAATGGGTTTTCTTTCTAGCGACCAAAATCATGTGGTAAGTGTTCCTGATTGTTAGTCCAGCCTTGTCAAGTTTGCCCTTGAACCAGGTCATCTGGTTCTAATGGGGGATTTCAGTATCCATGTCGATTCTGTGTGTCTTTCAATCTCCTACATCACGTGTCTGGTTCAACTCATGGAACAGGTCATACACTAGACCTAGTCATAACCAAATTTATTACCTACGAGGGCGAAGATATCGGGTACATATTTTTCATACGATTCCCTAGGGCAAAATATCACTTTGTCATGATGACGTGCCGTCATGAACACTGCTATGACGTCACGTTTCATCTGTGACGTTGCGTTCTACATGGCGCAAAGGCGGGTAGCCTGCCTTTGTTTGAAAGTAGATTTTTGTTTATTTACCTCAATTTGACGACTTCGGTAATAAACAGAATATCAAATTCGTGCTCTTTGATGTTGCTGACAAACAGATATCTGATCATTCACTAATTCAGTGCTCGGTCAAACTTACTAACCTAAGCAAGTGAGAAAAGAAATTAGATACAGGAAGACGCGAAATATAGACATTAAGCAGTTTTCTAATGACAATGGATCTTATGAGCTGCTTTAGTCACTCCCTGATGCTTATGGACTTGATGATAGGACTGGTGTGATTAACGTTGGTGTTCCACAGGGTCCAGGTCTGGGGCCTTTGCTTTTCAGCAGATATATCCTTCCAGTAGGTGACATAATCAGGAAACACGGTTTGATCTTTCATCTCCATGCTGATGACAATCAGATCTACATATCCATAAAGCCATCTGAAACGGCTTCTGGAATCAGTCAAATTGAAGCCTCTGTGAGTGAGGTTAGATTCTGGATGACTGTAAATTTTCTCAAATTAAATGACAGTAAAACAGAATTTCTACTACTTGGTTCTCAACAGCGTTTGAAAGTGCCTGCAGGTCTGTCACGTAACATTGGCAACAGTGAAATCGGAACGACTCCATCTACAAGACATCTTGGAATCATATTTCAATCCAGCATGTTCCCTGAAAATCATGTCAAGAACTTTAGCAAAACTTGCATAGTCTACATTCACAACTTCGGTGAAATCTGCCATCTTCTTGACCATGAAACGGAAAAACTTCTTGTGCAGACTCTCATCACATCACGACTGGATTATTGCAACTCCCTTTCCTTACATATTCCTTTATCTCTGGTCTCAAGTTATGGCGAATCCAGAATGCAGCAGCAAGGGTTATAACGCGCATGCCGTGAACAGAGCATATAACAATTATCCTGAAGGCCCTCCAATGGCTGTCTGTGAATTTCAGGATTCACTACAAGATACTTCCAAAACTGTGTCTATGATGAATCAACGTGTCAGAAGCAGTCGTGTCAGCATATACCAGCATACCCGTACTCTCCGTTATGTCGACCATCTTCGTCTATCAGTCCCAATCATGAAATCATCAATGGGTGATCGAACCTTCTCTGCCCCAGCTCACCTACTGTGGAACGGTCTACTTCTACCTATAAGGACTGTGACAAACCTCATTTTAAGACTGTCTTAAAGACACACCTCTTCAAGCAAGCCTTTGACTAGCTACTCTGAATGCCTTTTTCTCACATCTCCTGTACAAAGCGCCACTAAGCAACCTGTATGATGACACCTGTCAATTGTTTTATAGACCGTCTTTTTTTTTGCATTTTTTAACCCTCGTCAATTCTTTAAAAAAACACCTTCAAAATATAATTTAGAAATGTTAGAACATTGGCAATTAACTTAAGATCAATGTGGTTAAAAATAATTATTAATTTTTCTTCACGCATAAAAACGTTACAAAGCATTTTATGACATGGCGCGAAGTCGTTTTTTCTATGAATACTTCTGCACAGTTATTTTTTTTTAAAAAGATGATTTGATTTAAAACGTATAAATTTAACACTCGATCGCATAATACCCAGCTACTAATGAATGTCTCAGGACAAGGAATCAGTACGTGTTCAAACAGAGTAGGGCTCGCCTGGTCGCCAATTCAAGTCTCATCCCAGTCTTTTTTCAATTAATTACTTTTTACGAAAATTTACTTCAGTACAGTTTACATTCTATAATCTGTTCCAGGGGTGGGTTATACAAAGAGAAGGACATAACAATATCGACATGATTGATCAGTTGTTCACCCAATGGGTACCCGGTGGGATTAGAGTACTGCTAACCTTGGAGACAGTTTGGGTTAAATGGGGTAATATAATAATGCTTGTGCTCTGCGCATAATTTCTCTTTAGTGCCACTGAGCATCGATTCCTGCAGCACTCATGGAACGATTTGCTGAAAATCTGGATAGGTGCTAAATTGTGTTAATGATTTTTTCTGATCCGACCGCTATGCAATTCTAATGTTCTTGAGACATACCTTCTGTGTAACCCCGACAGTGGAACATTGACAGTATTCCTTCTGTTTACCCTGTAAATCGACTTGTCACTGCAATTTTTGTATTCTGTGAAGAATCTCTCAGCAAAATAATATTGTAATTGATATTGAAACATGGGACAGTGTTGCTAATTCACCGTAATGTTATAAAGATTGGCCATGGTATTTATTTTGTGATTGCAATCAGCTGTGGTTTCGGTGTCTTGTTTTGTGTTTTGGAAATTTGCGTTGGCAATTTGTGGCATATTCAAAAACGTGTTGAAACTCTAAATTGGGATATTCAAACAGATATTTGTGAGCGGTTGCATGATTTCGTTAACGGTCATATGATTGCGGACGATAAATATTCTGAAAACATTTTGTAATTATACGTTTGAAGAAGTAACGTTCTCACTGGCATTGCCTCTGATGATAGGATGTGCACAGATGAACAATTAGATCAATTCAAACGACTTGATTGTATGTTGAGTTTTATGTAGTGAATTAAGTGTTGACGTGAGCTGAAATTATTTTGATAAGTAATTAAAATAAATAGATAATTACACATTTATAAAGCGCCTGTACCAGCACAAGACCCTGATTTTCCAAGCTGCTTGTAAGGTGCTAGAAGGTTAAAAGTCATATGACTCATCCCACCGGGTATCCATCCACTGCTGGGTGAACAGAGAACTCACTTGGAATGAACCATGATGATGTTGTTATTACCGGTTTAACAGCTTTATGTTCGCAAAGTATTCAACGTCGACAGCAGCTTTCGGTTTGAGCCTCCAAACGCAGGCACGCTGTGATATACGTAAAATTCGAAAAACATACAGCATTATGAAGACACGAAGGAGGACTAAGGGTTTCATAAACGTGGTGAACGGTGTCCACTGTCACTTTAGCTTGTCTTCTATGTTAACCTGACAGTTAAATACAGCGCTATATCCACGCTGATGAACTGCAAGAAGTTCTGTTGACAACTGGGTGTCATAGTACACTGTTAAGTACAGACAGATGGTTGCTAAAATAACACCACACCTCACTCATGTTAAACCGATATACCTTTACAATAGGAAGGTTAATGTATGATGCTTCACGATTATCATATATCTCCAATAAACGTGTTGAATCGAGGGCTGTAGGGACTTTAATAAGATAGTAATTCAATCAATAATGAAACATTATGCTTGGTATTAACTGACAAGATCACAATACTGGCTGTTTAAGATTTAATTAAAAATAAACCATCGCTTCTCACAAGTCTTAACATAATTGTGTTCGGGGAACACAGTCCAGGCAATCTAATCCCGCAAACACTGACTACCCATCTGGATGCTGTCATCGACTTGTGGACAATGTAGGTGCTGATCTGGGGAAACAAATGAATCAGATTTGCAAACACTTCCTACACTGCCTTTATTTAAATCATGCATGTCAATATATTAAAATGATTGATGCTTGGGTGTTATAATGACGTTACTTCCACAAAATCATGAGCTAGATTGTCTTTAAGGCTCAGGGAAGTGTTAATTCCTGAATTCCTGAAAAAAAGATAGTGTGTTCATTCCTCAATTCTCGCATGCATAATAGTATACTGCATACATTTCAATGTTTTTAAATGTGGTTACAATTTCCATCAAAAACGTACCCAATTAATCAAATTAATAGCAATTATATATTTAGTAGTAGTAGTAGTAGTAGTAGTAGTAGTAGTAGTAGTAGTAGTAGTAGTAGTAGTAGTAGTAGTAGTAGAAGTAGTGGCATGTTCCATTTGCAAAGTTTTGATTCTATATATTCTATCAATTTTCAACAGTAACATGAAAATCAAAAGGACCATGAAATATCGTTTTCAGCGACAGAATAGAAACATTTCTCTTTTAGTACACAAAGGTAGCAAATCATAAACAAGACATTATGCAGAATAATATGGAAAACATCCACACGAAAAATTCCATAATTATATCATCATAACATATTCAGGACAGCATTTCCTGAAAAATTATAATACTTGTTTTCGACCGTTTGTGACAACTATATAAGCAATGGCCACAGGAAGGACACACCACGTCGATGTACAGACTGACTGAGTTTGGTTTTACCCCGCTTTTAGCAATATTCCAGCAACATCACGGCGGGGGACACCAGAAATGGGCTTTACACATAGTACCCATGTGGGGATTCGAACCCGGGTCTTCTGCGTGACGAGCCAACGCTTTAACCATTAGGCTACCCCACCGCCCCTCGATGTACAGAACTGATTAAAGCACTTAATCGACAAGTGACTTCAGTCGCACACTTGGTTCGGATATCATGTCTATCGGGTTGGTTCATTGAATCAATTACATGATCCATAATGTGATAATGCACAATATGTACCTGAGTATCCATCATTAAATACGCCAAAATGTATGAAAACCGAACTGTGGTGAACGCTGGTCAACACATAAATACATGGAGAATTTCATCTGGAGTTGCATTTGTTGTAAGGGGCATTGAGTCATCAATTTATACCAAGGTTGTACATAATAGGAGACACGTGGGCCTGGAGGCTTTGTCTCCCTGCCCTTGATTATCAAGCAGTTTGTAATCAGACCCATGTTGTGCTCTCATTATCGAAGAGGGGCACATCGTAATTGCCGCAATATTACACATGATGCTATAACTAGGAGTCCGGCAGATACATATACTGTAGCCTTAAGGGATGATTTTGTTAGGGATAACCAACAAGTAACCATACCTTCATTAACCAGGCGCCAAGCAGACACATATGCTGTTGCTTGAGGTATTATGTTTAGCATAACACATATGTTTGTTTGTTGTTTACGCCGCACTCAGCTATACGGCGACAGTCTGTAAATAATCGTGTATGGTCCAGACAATCCAGTGATCAACAGCATGAGTATCGATCTATGGAATTGGCATACGATGACATACGAACCAAGTCAGCGAGGCTGACCACCCGATCCCGTTAGTCGCCTCTTACAACAAGCACGGGTTACTGCAGACCAATTCTAACCCGGGTGTTGACGGGAAGACAAGCATGGGTTACTGCAGACCAATTCTAACCCGGGTCTTGACGGGAAGACAAGCACGGGTTACTGCAGACCAATTCTAACCCGGGTGTTGACGGGAAGACAAGCACGGGTTACTGCAGACCAATTCTAACCCGGGTGTTGACGGGAAGACAAGCATGGGTTACTGAAGACCAATTCTAACCCGGGTGTTGACGGGAAGACAAGCACGGGTTACTGCAGACCAATTCTAACCCGGGTGTTGACGGGAAGACAAGCACGGGTTACTGAAGACCAATTCTAACCCGGGTGTTGACGGGAAGACAAGCATGGGTTACTGAAGACCAATTCTAACCCGGGTGTTGACGGGAAGACAAGCACGGGTTACTGCAGACCAATTATAACCCGGGTGTTGACGGGAAGACAAGCATGGGTTACTGAAGACCAATTCTAACCCGGGTGTTGACGGAAGACAAGCACGGGTTACTGCAGACCAATTATAACCCGGTGTTGACGGGAAGACAAGCATGGGTTACTGCAGACCAATTCTAACCCGGGTGTTGACGGAAGACAAGCACGGGTTACTGAAGACCAATTCTAACCCGGGTGTTGACGGGAAGACAAGCACGGGTTACTGAAGACCAATTCTAACCCAGGTGTTGACGGGAAGACAAGCATGGGTTACTGCAGACCAATTCTAACCCGGGTGTTGACGGGAAGACAAGCACGGGTTACTGCAGACCAATTATAACCCGGGTGTTGACGGGAAGACAAGCATGGGTTACTGAAGACCAATTCTAACCCGGGTGTTGACGGAAGACAAGCATGGTTACTGCAGACCAATTATAACCCGGTGTTGACGGGAAGACAAGCATGGGTTACTGCAGACCAATTCTAACCCGGGTGTTGACGGAAGACAAGCACGGGTTACTGAAGACCAATTCTAACCAGGGGGTAGACGGGAAGACAAGCACGGGTTACTGAAGACCAATTCTAACCCAGGTGTTGACGGGAAGACAAGCACGGGTTACTGCAGACCAATTATAACCCGGGTGTTGACGGGAAGACAAGCATGGGTTACTGCAGACCAATTCTAACCCGGGTGTTGACGGGAAGACAAGCACGGGTTACTGCAGACCAATTCTAACCCGGGTGTTGACGGGAAGACAAGCACGGGTTACTGAAGACCAATTCTAACCCGGGTGTTGACGGGAAGACAAGCATGGGTTACTGCAGACCAATTATAACCCGGGTGTTGACGGGAAGACAAGCACGGGTTACTGAAGACCAATTCTAACCCGGGTCTTGACGGGAAGACAAGCACGGGTTACTGAAGACCAATTCTAACCCGGGTGTTGACGGGAAGACAAGCATGGGTTACTGAAGACCAATTCTAACCCGGTGTTGACGGAAGACAAGCACGGGTTACTGAAGACCAATTCTAACCCGGTGTTGACGGGAAGACAAGCACGGGTTACTGAAGACCAATTCTAACCCGGTGTTGACGGAAGACAAGCACGGGTTACTGAAGACCAATTCTAACCCGGTGTTGACGGGAAGACAAGCATGGGTTACTGCAGACCAATTCTAACCCGGGTCTTGACGGGAAGACAAGCACGGGTTACTGAAGACCAATTCTAACCCGGTGTTGACGGAAGACAAGCACGGGTTACTGCAGACCAATTCTAACCCGGGTGTTGACGGGAAGACAAGCATGGGTTACTGAAGACCAATTCTAACCCGGGTGTTGACGGGAAGACAAGCACGGGTTACTGAAGACCAATTCTAACCCGGGTCTTGACGGGAAGACAAGCACGGGTTACTGAAGACCAATTCTAACCCGGGTCTTGACGGGTAACGCATAACTACCACTACTACTACGACTAAGGCATAACTACCACTACTTCATACAAAAATAAATGTTCGATCGAATCTCCAGTAGCGCAGTCTGAAATGTAAGCAAATAGAAAAAATAGTGAAAGTAAATAAGACACATATAAGCTGCAAGACAATTCCATAAAGTACGTTCGTAATGAGTGAGAATCTTTGATTTAATTCCATTATGCTTGGTAGAATTGGATCAGTCATACGGCACGCGTAGTTTGTGAGATTGAAAAAGCGTGAACAGTTCTGATTTTCCTTAAATGGTGTTTTTGTTCTTGACAACGATACCTTCTGCCCTTTTAATGCCACACTTCTGAAGATTTAGCCTCTTGTTGCCAATATTTCATTCAAGGCAGCATCCGACGCTGTATTAGTAATATATCTTTTGTCTGTTGAACAATTGTGTCTTATACTTTCACGTCTAATTCCTCACGAGCGGTCAGGCTCGCTGACTTGGTTGAGGTATGTCATCGTACCCCAATTGCGTAGATCGATGCTCATGCTGTTGATCACTGGATCATTTGGTCCAGACTCGATAATTAACAGACCGCCTATATATCGCTGGAATTTTGTTTATTCCGGTGTTAAACAACGAACCAAAGCCTCTCTAGTCTATAAACATATGTCTGTATTCTGTTCCACGTTCATTCACGATTCAGCCACGATTTTCTTGTGCAAAATAAAAAATTATCTTCTACATTACCTACATTACCAGATTTATATACAGCATTGCCGTAAAACATGTCTAACATTTGCCCACAAATATACATAAATAAGAGAAAATGCATTTCTAAATTGCATTATTCCGTGAAGAGTTCTATTTGTCAGAGTCTCTTAGATGCCTAATAGTTCAAGACCATTCAAAGAATATTGTGTTAAGACTATTTGCGTTACCATGATTTCCTTGCTTCCTCTTACATTAGGATTACCTCTGGTCCACTAAACATCAAGAATAGAGATTGTCTGTAAGGGGATAAATACAAGCATTGAATAGACACTCATGACACTCTGAGAAGATCATTTGCTTGTAAGTGGAGAATGTTGGATCGTCGAATTGTGATGATTTAAGCAATTTTAGCAGCGTTACGCTTTCTTCGCTAAGCTTCAATTATTCGATTTTGTTACATGTGTTGTTTAGGTCTGGCGCTACCACGAGCAGATCGATGTTGTCACCAATGATGTGAGGTGAGGTGAAATTGGGTTTTACGTCGTGCTTGAGAATATTTCGCTCATATGACGTGTGTATGTGTATGCGCAGGTGCTTGTACTAGTCCAGACTTAAGCTGGTTTTATAGTGCTAGCTCACTGAGATACAATGCCGCAGTGAAGCATGAATATCCCACTCAGACACATTATACTGACTCCGAGCCGACCAGTCCTTGTTGTACCCATTAATGCCGAGCGCCAGGCAGGGACCAACAAGTACCATATTTTAACGTCTTTTGATATGACGCGGTCGGGAATCGAACCCGCGACCTTCCGCTCTCCGGGCGGACGCTCTAACCACTACACCACGGAGGCGGTCTTGTCACCAGTGATTCAAATGTACATACCTTCACAAAAGAAAGTGCTCATGGCTGCTGAAGTTAGATTTAGAATTACCACTGTTAAGCTTCAATTACCCAATTGTGTTAGATGTGTTGTTTACTGCGGGCCGATGTTACACCGATGATGTAACCAGCGATTCAAATGTGCAGGTTTTCTTTAATGGAATCTTATCCGACTATTCCTAAACACAGGCATATTCTTCCATCAAAATCAAGTTAAACATTATAAGATATCATACGTCATAAATACTCATACACTTACGCAGTAGGGAGTCTGGGTAAATTTACAGATGCTATGAACAATGTTCCATACAGTGATGGTTTCTTCGAAGGAACGTCAGACATGTGACTGAGTGAGTGAGTGAGTTTAGTTTTACACCGCACTCAGCAATATTCCAGCTATATGGCGGCGGTCTGTAAATAATCGAGTCTGGACGAGACAATCCAGTGATCAACAACATGAGCATCGATCTGCGCAATTGGGAACCGATGACATGTGTCAACCAAGTCAGCAAGCCTGACTACCAGATCCCGTTAGTCGCCTCTTACGACAAGCATAGTCGCCTTTTGTAGCAAGCATGGGTTGCTGAAGACCTATTCTACCCCGGATCTTCACGGGTCGTCAGACATGTAGGTTGTTATGACCTGTTCTAGCTGGAAGTCAGATCCGGGTTAGAATTGGTCTTCAGCAACCCATGTTTGTCGTAAGATGCGACTAACAGGTTGCATGTATATGACTAATTATAAAAAGAAACGCTCGGAAAATTAACTAGACTGATGATTAGGCACGTGGATAAACAAAGGTTGATCTAGACTAACATCACAATGAATATTGTTACAAACAAGGATAAAAAGGTATATATTTGTAATTGACAAAATATCTCCTGCTCGTGGATAAACAAAGGTTGATCTAGAATAACATCACAATGAATATCATTATAAGCAAGGATAAAAAGGCATATACTTGTAATTGACAAAATATCTCCTGCTTTAGAAACTCAGTTGGTGTCATTCAGTGTCTTGCGGCTGTACACGAATAGTTTGTAGCTGTGCCAACTGACAAAGCCTCAGATAACGTAGCCATTATATGTATCATTACATTCATTGTCTGCTCAAAGAATTTGGTATAAGTGGCATATGAAATAATGTCACAAATAATCACTGTATGTTAACTGAGGAAGACATTTGTCTAAATCACGCACCAGCCCAATCCACCTCCGCCTTGATGTTTGCAATCTCAGTACAAAATATCAACAACATTTGAACACCACTGTCGCACACAGCAACATTAGGGGCAATTTTCAGTCCTTGCACTATGGAGGTCATTTTCCACTTTCCATAGCTCAGAGCAGGTAAATCTCAAGGGACATGATCTTGTTATCAAATGGAAAATGATTACGCTTCTTGTAAGTACTAAAGTTTACTAAAGTCAGACAGGTTTGCCTTTCTTTTTAACGCCGTGCTCAGCAATATTCCAGCATCAGACCAAGAGACGTTAAACTACCAATTTTACCACACCTCAAGATGTGCCCAACTGTATCAGTGTTACAAGTGTACTTCAACAGCAAGGAACATTACCGACACTTGAGAACCACTGCAGATTCAATAATTGATTACAACATTGACTCTACCGTGCAATCCCTAGTGTAAACACCACAACAAACAAAATCATATAATTGAACCTCAACGGATAAAAATCGGCATACCGCTAAATCAGCTTAAGGCAATACGATCACAATCACCTTTCACTAATTACAAGAGAACACTTTCCCTGCGGAGAATTGATTCACGTATTTTTTATCAGGTTTTATCCTCTTATAGAGACTTCCTCTGTTTCGGGGACGACATTGGTAAACGTAAGTTAAGACGAGAACGTAATTGAGAGGTATGTAAATAGTCGCTGCTCAATGTTTTGTGATTGATCTTTCGGGCATTAGGCATTCCATTTATCGATGATATCGTACACGTAGGTTGCTCAAACTGACAGTCTTTGGGAGATTGATTGGGCACTGTATTTATGAATTGAAAAAAAGTGTTTTCGTTACCCATTTTGTGGGTGCAACGGGAAATGTTTTGACATATAGTGAATAAACATTTCAAAATCTGAAGAAATCTACGAGTAGTTATGTTTTGTGTATTAGGTTTGCAATGTTTTGCCGAATATTTTCAACCAGGCGTTTAGATAATGTTTGTAATCTACGGTCAAAGTTTCTTTTACACAGCAGATTACGCATGATTGTATGAAATATATCAATATATGTGAATAGTCAGAAGCCGCCATAGTCATCTCAGAGAGGCTTCGACCTTCATTCCAAATGAGTTTTAGTATAAATAATAGAAAATCACCATCAGATATGGCGAGGAGGAAACAGAGAGGTTCATCAGAGTTTCAACTTTCAAGATGACTGAATGATCACTCGGAGACCTGACGTTTCATCAACGAATGTCGATGTTTGATAACAACAGGCACGGGGGCGATAAGAGATAAATGTCCCAATGTAATTCAGGAGCATTTATTACACGAAACATTATTTGACGTTTTGAAATGTTTGGGATTAAGTTAATAGAGGGTGCAGCAGGAACTTATTAAAACATTAATCCGATTGAAACTTCTATGACACTATAATGGATGTTTTTCTAATATCTATGTAAGGTTTCATTTGTTAGAGAACTCTAATCCGTCATCAGAAAAACTAAACAAGCACTAGATCGAGCTTTTGGAGAAATACTTGTGCAGACTGTCAGATGCAAACTTATGTCCATGTCTATCAGAAAATATAATATGTTATGTGCAGCGGTAACCTTGAACTCTTCTGCGTGTTGTTATGAATCACAATTTCATATTCATATTCCAAATTCATATTCATATTTAGTTACCAGACCGGATAGCAATGATTTGAACATGAAACTATGGGATCCTGTGACGTTAAAACATGGTCCTTGTTATTTCCATCCCTGCATTAAAGGGACAACAATCAGGTGACCCTCAGCTTTCCGCGAGTCAAGCAAGGTCTAATACCATTGTGACAGAGGTATTAGCATTGTAAGGCCAGCATGACGTCATGCGTCTTGTTGTATTACACTAGTGTAATATTGCCGTAAAAAACATTGCACTGCAGTATCTTCCATGGGCGATAAATAATACGAAAATATCGTTGACAGTGTGTAAACAATATGTAGTACAAGTTTGTTCCTGCCCGTGCTGTTTCCCTGAAGCATTGTTCTATATCTTTGTCCAGACACTCACCTGAGATGGATGGATAGGATTTGTCTGTACAATTTGCCAAGCTTACAGGGATAAACGGCTGATTATCTGTATGGATTTATTATAACAAGATGCTTCTGGGAGTATTACAGTTGGTATCTGTTTAATTACAATATTCGGTCTGTTCTACAATTGAAAAACAACATTGTTGGAAGTTTTATATAGTCATGTCAACTGAGCAATCAAAGTCATTTAACCTCTGCATGCAATGAATAGCTGTGTTTACAGACAGAGCAAATGGGGCATAATTCTTTGTATCACATCATGCATCTTAGTGACAGCAATAACAATTGAATAGCATTTGGCACGTACAAGATATGTAAACAAAGGATATATACTTCGTATACTTTGATACAATTTGCCTGAAATTGCACTGAATAAAAGCTCCAGAAGGTGTAATATTATATGACGTAATAGTGTTACTCGTTCGTTCTTCCATCACTTTTGTTCACTTGGATGTATTCATACGCAAGTTTTCAAATGAACTTGTTACTGGTGACGTTTCGTTTTTAATTTCTCTTGAACAACAAATTAAGCATGATATTTGATGATAAATAGAATTTCACAGAGTGTCTTTTGATATCAAGTATATCGCCACTCGTTGATGAAAGTGAGGCAAGCCTTGGAGTTTTCTCACTTTTATAAACGAGTAGTGATATATAGTTGATTTCAAAAGACACTCAGGTGAGATTCTCTATATATTTCCCAGATTGCAGTTTTAGCTAAAGTCCATTCCATACTCGCAATGCGAACTGAAGCAAATCAATGGCACATTTATGGCAACATTTATCTCTGTTTATCCAGTTACAGTGATGAAGGTAGAGCACTGTATACGTTTTGTTCCATCGTCAGTTTTGTAATATTTTATGAAATTAAGCTTTCACTGCCAAACTGAATTTTGAGATGTTGTCGTTTTAATTTGAACGTGTGTGTGAGCGTGTGTTGGTAGTGATCTTTTCTGGAGACACATTTGTGGAGGTGTTTCGAGATGCATGTGTATTTTAACACTAGTATGAATAGTGAATATTATTCAGTGTACCCCTTACTTGAGAAACCACTTCTGTTATCCACAAATATTCTGCGATATGATATATTTACTTCCGATTTGACCGGTGGATGTCACCAAGCATGTATTGATCCTATGATGAATTTCATATTCACAGTCATTACGCTCAGTGCTTTATCCGTACAATGCACCTTCTTCTCGGTTTCAGGAAAACTGTTCACATTTAAGTATGCATCATTTTTGTCTTTAAGCCCATATTACATAATCATATTTGAGATAACAAAGATACTACGTCGTAAAACACAACTCAATCATTCACATTTGCTTTGACATTCCAGGTGGCAGAGCGATGAAAATGAATTAACCAACTGAGATAACTCTTAGGAGTTGTTCTTAATTGAGACAGAGTAGCTTCAGATCCATGACAATCATGTGTAAGTGGAAACAACCTGGCAGCGTATGACATTTGTAATTCAAAGTCATTATGGCATTGAAGACTTTGCTCGAGGTCAAATGTATTAGTCATTCAGCAAATTGCTGAGAATCCTCTAGGTATCTCATAATGCGTGTTAATGAAAGCAGTATAGGAAGTGTTTACAATGCTGATTCAAATCTTTCCCCAGATCAGCAGCAACACAGTCAAGAAATGGAAGACAGCGCCCAGATGTGTGGTTTGTGTACGAGATGGAGTTGCCTGGATTGTGTTCCTTGCACACAATTATGTTAAAGGTGGATTTGCAAGTGGGACAAACGCTGGTTTCTTTCTAATTGGATCTCATACTGTCAGAGTTGTGTTCCTGTCGATTGATAGCATCAGGTTTCTTTACTGGCACTGTTACTATGGAGTCTGTAGAATCCTGGACCCTATTGTCAGCGATACTACAAGATAAATTGTGATACATGCCAAATTTCTCTGAGTGTAACTTATGAATGGTTCATGTTGTTATTACAAAAGCTATTTGTTGTGTACTTCACCACGGAAAATGAAAGTTAGTTTTCTCTAGCCAACATCTAGTCAGTTGAATACCACGTATTAAACACCTTATAACCATAAACATTGCACTGCATTTCACAGATCAATGTGAAGGCAATCCAAAGACACGACAATCCTAGATAAATACTGTTTCTGTGTAATCCATCAAAATATTAAGTGCATTTCGAAATGCCGAATAATGTAGATTATGTAGATCAGAGGCGTTCAGTAGTTATTAATATTGTTTACTGCTTTAAATGCCTTTGTTTATAGCTCAAGTCATCACACAACAATATTCGAGCTGTACATAGTGAACCTTTGAAACCACAGTCCAGAGACTGCCTTATGCATCCCTCGCTCATACGTTCACGCATTATGATATTATTTCTGTTATGATATTAATAACCCAGAGATCAATTGAAGTTTATTTGCAAAGCTGCTTCCTGGGATAGTGGATTGGAATACAAACTGTATGTTCACCTGATCACTAGACCCACGGATTTATCAAAATGGTTAAAATCAGTTTTTTCCATCACTTTGGTCTTGTCACCATTTGTTGAAAGAACCAAACTGCAGTGTTCACGTCAATGAAAAAAACATGCGTGTTTCACAGAGATAAATCTACATTTCACGGATGATATTGGCTACCTGCGTGTTCTGCCCGGAAAGCATTTTGTGTTCTGGGTAGTTACTTTTCTTAATTACTTCCTTAATTCTCATGTTTCGTGATACTGAAATGTAACATCGTTCGTTTTGACATTGTGATGTTACCGACACTTGGAATTTCACAGGTATATATATATCGACCTTGCCAGATTGGTGAAAAACACCGAACCGTGTATGCCCATATATGTCCCGAATTCTTACCTTATATAGTTATTCGCAGTTCGGGGATTTGTGAGTCACGTGATGTGCCCACGCCTACCCAAATTTCTTTCTGAAACTGTACAACTCGTTGAATGAGGAAACGTTAGGTTGACCCTTCTTCAAAATAATGACGGTGACTTTTGGACATGTGACCCGATGGTTCGTGACACACAACAGGTAACCGAAAACGTATTTTCCCAACAACAAAATAGAATAAAGGTTCTCTCGGCTAATTTGACTTGCGAATGAGGATAAAATGCTCTGAAATGCCAGTCAATTCACAATCTTACGACAATCAACTGATGTCTGAATTGCCCAAGATATAAACCAGTATCTCAGTACCGTCGGGTCTGCTTACAGGAATATACGTCTTATTGTATTGTGCTCCATCAGAATATGATCCCCAAGGGTATTGGACTTAATGATGATCTTTCTGTTCATTGTAATTTAATTTATTCCACTGAGATACTGTTACTAATGGTTGAAATTATACACATCCAGTTGTTCGATCAAATTATGTTTCATTTTACTTATATTGAGTAGATATTTGTCTATAATCAGGCGCCAGACTTATTATTGTTGCGAGTAAATGGCTGCACAACACGCAGAATTCATGGCAGTCTGCGCTCTTATCAATGAAGCTGGTCTGTCGGAGATAACTTATATAATATAGAGACTCCCAAGGCCACCAAAGTGAGACGCTAACCAGTGCATTGTGGACAAAATTCGACAATCTGTTCACGATAACGTCATTGTTGCTTTCTAAACCCTGCGCATCTTTTTTCTTGTTATTTAGTTTTGTTAATCTCTTGCTGAACTTTGGCAATAACAATGACATCCAGATGGACGTACAGGGACTAGATTTAAAGCCACATAGGTTGCAAGAGACTCATTTTCCAACATACATGCTTCATATCAGTCTGCGCTCAATAAACCTCTTCGCCAGTGAAGCCAGTCTGTTTGAGATTGCCTTCATGAAATATAGCCTCCCTAAGCTTAAGAAACCTAAGTAAAACGCTTACCAGTACAAACGTTCTATACCGTGTTAATACAAAATACGAATCCTCGTATTTATAATTAAATACGCCAGCATGATTCCAATTACCTATGGGATGGTCAAGACATAAAAAGTGGAGATTTCTTATGGAGTTGCATTTGCAGGTAGGTGTCGGAGGACATCAAAACAATCATTTTACATGCAGATTGTAAATAACAAGAGACAATGTGTTCCTGCCCTGGATTACCACAAAAGCATTTGATATCAGAACAGTGTTCCGTGTCTAATAAACGAAATCGGACTCATTTTACTAGTTTTATAGATGTTTAACTAGGACCACTTATTCAATTGCCCGACGTACGATTATGTGAACTCATAAAAATATAATATACGTATAACCAGACTTTCAACTACAGTTCAAGCCAGGAGATAGGAGGAAGAGCAAGTAGTGTGCTTCAGGGACTGTGATCGTTAACCAAGCACTGAAATAATGCCAATCCTTCAAAGTCTATCACACACAGGTTGAATGATTGCATGTTGTTTATCCTGCATTTTGATGGACACAATATTTCTGTGAAATAAAGGAGAGGCAGACATAGTGTCCTTATCTGTGTGTCATGTTATTTTCAGTATCGGTTTAAAACGATCCCGCGATACCTTGCAACGACTGCAACATCAGATAACCATTTCCAGATAGCTATGTTTAGACTACCGTCTGCCTGTCTGCAACATGTGTTATTATTACTGTATTGGAACCGATTAGACAAACCAAACCAATAAACATGTAATCCCAATCAATGCAAAGATACAACTCTTATAAGACTCTGTGTAATCGGGATGTATACAAGACGTTTTAACTAGGCACACATATTTCATTTCAAAGATTAGGTAAATATATTTCGAAGTGAAAATAGGCCCAACACCAGAATTTTGTCTTCATGTTCCATGTAAAAACGAGAAAAGTACGACGTGGAACAGCTTGGTCCTTTCCTGCAAGTTGCGGAAATTTGCCCCAGGTAGTTGCTAACCTGTGTTCATGAACATTATTGTGCTAATTTCAGATTTTTCAGATTAAGCATTGACCACGTAACCTTTTCCTGCAGTCAAATCATTTCTGTGGAATATTCCTGGAGAAGAACATGTTCCGTGATAATGTTTCCACTACACATCCATACAGCCAATATTTGTTCTATGAAGAACTGATCATAGTGGAACTTGTTGCTCTGAGGTAGTTCCTAAACCGTGTAAATGAACTCTGTGATTAAACGGTTGTGCTAATCTCAGGTTCTTAGGAAAACACTCGGATTTGAATATTGAGGATGTTCCTTGCGCTGGTTTACTTGAAAACTACACATTTCGATCTGTCAGTCGAATAATATCTTCTGTGAACATTCTCGTGACAAAACATACTGTGATCCATACAGGTACACAAAGTACTGTAAGTCCCCATGGTCCCTAGAGTGGTGATCCACCTTCAGTTGATGGCGATCCTCAGCCTTATTTTATGTTGTATTGTCCTAATTTGAAATCCTATTTTAGAGATATACGGTAGTTTTATTTCCTATTACTGTGATAAACTAGTTGGTTTTACTGTCCTTCGTCGACAGCTTTTTAAAATGTGCGCATTCGTTTTGAATTTATGACTGTCTTAAGTCACGATATGGCTGAAATACTGCAGCTGTGACTATAAACTTTAACTCACTCATTCACTCAAAACATCCTGTTATTGAAACTGAATAAAGAACATTAACGTAATTATTATCAACCATGGTACATGTATTTTATTTCTCTGATTGCAATCGGTTGTCATTCATGTGTCATTGGTCGCATTTGATTGCACTGATAATTTTGAGGCAAATTTAAGAATGTGCGGAATTGTGATGAGGAATTGAAAGATTTTGCAAACAGTCAATCGATTATTCAAGATGTTCTTCAAAACGTTTGCATTTATACGGTTATTCAGATAAACCCATTAAAGATGAAAACCAGATAATGTCTTTAACAAACACAATTAGCCTTATTGTTTTCTTAAAACAAATTACGAAGCAATATGTTCTTTATGGCTGGTAATTTAGCTATCTACAGCAAATCTATTTCTTCAAACTTTTTCCCAAGCCATGCGCCACCGCATCAGTATTACAGGGGTCCTTCAGCAGCATGGTGCATTACCGACACGTGAGAAGCACTGCAGATTCCAATAATTGATTACAACATTGACTCTACCGTGAAATCCCTTGTGTAAACACCACAACAAACAAAATAATGCAATTGAAACTCAACGGATAAAAATCTTCATACCGCTAAATCTGCTTAAGGCAAAACGATCACAATCACCTTTCACTAATTACAAGAGAAATCTTTCCCTACTGAGAATTGATTCACGTATTTTTTATCAGGTTTTATCCTCTTATAGAGACTTCCTATGTTTCGGGGACGACATTGGTAAACGTAAGTTAAGAAGAGAACGTAATTGAGAGGTATGTAAATAGTCGCTGCTCAATATTTTGTGATTGATCTTTCGGGCATTAGGCATTCCATTTATCGATGATATCGTACACGTAGATTGCTCAAACTGACAGTCTTTGAGAGATTGATTGGGCACTATAGTTATGAAGTGCCAACATACATATCTTCCTCGTTGTCCATTCAGTGGACTCGGCTTGAAATGTTTTCATAATATAAGTAAAAAAACATTCAAAATATGAAGAAATCTGCGAGTAATTATATTTTGGCTTTTAGATTTACAGTGTTGGGACGATTATTTGCAGCCTCGTGTTTTGAAAATGTTTGTAATACATGGTCAATATTATTTTCAAGTGAGATTTTCTTTGGACCCGCAGATTGCTTATGGTTCTATTAAGATATGAATCAGTCTGAGAATAGTCATTTTCAGGACCCTAAAGATGCGTCGACCTTCAGTCGAAAAGAGTTGTAAGGAAAAGTAGTGAAGAGTTCCCATCAGGTACAGCAACAAACTTTTACGCCTCTTCTAGCAATATTCCAGCAATATCAAGTCGGGGGACACCAGAAATGGGCATCACACATTATGGCCATGTACTGTATTTATGAGTGAGTGAGTGAGTGAGTTTAGTTTTACACCGCAATCAGCAATATTCCAGCTATAAGGCGGCGGTCTGTAAATAATCGGGTCTGGACCAGACAATCCAGTGATCAAAACATGAGCATCGACCTGCGCAATTGGGAACCAATGACATGTGTCAACCAAGCCAGCGAGCCTGACCACCCGATCCCTTTATTCGCCTCTTACGACAAGCATGGGTTACTGAAGGTACATTCTACCCCGGATCTTCACGGGTCACTGAAGTACCAACAAACGCAACAAACACAATGATAAAAAATACATATTTCCCAATAGTATTCTGGAGCATTCAGATTGTTTTTGATGTGGGTTCTCCTGAAGATCGCTGTTATAATTGGCTGTTAGCAGGCCATGCTTGTCGTTAGAGGCGACGAAAGGATTCAATGACACATTTAGTGTATGTCATCGAATCTCAGTTGTATATATCGATGGCAATCACTTGAATGTCATGTCAATACTCGATTGTTTACCAACAGCCTTCAGACAGCTGGAGGTGTGTTCAGTGTTACTTTACACAGTAAACTAAGCGGAAGGTCGCGGGTTCGATCCCCGACCGCGTCATACAAAAAGACGTTAAAATATGGTACTTGTTGGTCCCTGCCTGGTACATTGAGGACTGGCCAGCTCGGAGTCAGTATACTGTGTCTGAGTGGGGTATTCATGCTTTACTGCGGCATGGTATCTCAGTGGGCTAGCACTATGAAACCAGCTTAAGTCTGGGCTAGTACAAGCTGCACATACACATACACACGCATGCACGCCGTCTTATGAGCGAAATATTCTCAAGCACGACGTTAAACCTCACCAAACAACTATGGCCTGCGCCGTAGTGAATTTCTCTTCCACCCACAAAGTACTCCCTTCACCTTCAAGCACCTCCACCATACGACACGGCCTCCTGAAGGCAGCATGCCGGATCTCCATTTCATTTACAGGACACGCAGATTTTGAACAATCTTGATGGTGGTTTATTTTATTCCCACTTATCCTAATAATGTAATCAGTTACATATAGTAAACACTTTCATGTGGTCATCAAATGTAAAACACCAATAGTTAATGCTGCAATACACATATCTTATTATGTCATATTCAGCTACAAATCACCTTCAAGCCGACCTCTACAGCATGAAAAATGTCAACGACAAATGAAGTACATAAGATACACTTTCTGCAGAGATTTGAATCTTTGATTACAACATTAAACAAGACATTGAGCAAAATCAAATAACTTAACGACATAAATTTCAATACCATTTAATCTACTTAAAGCAAAATAATTCGATGAACGAATTCTTTTTGAATACAAGACACACTTTGTCTGAAGTGAATTCAGTAATGTTCTTTTTGTCATGCATTTATCCTCTCATGGATCAGATTAAGGGAATAGAATACTGGTGAAAACATGGTTCTGTGATCGATTTTTGGACCAGATAATCCAGTGATCAACAGCATGAGCATCGATGTACGCAATAGGGATACGATGACAAGTGTCAGCATAGTCAACGAGCCTGACCACCCGATCCCGTTAGTCGCCTCTTACGACAAGCATGGGTTACTGAAGATCAATTCTAACCCGGATCTTGACAGATCCACCCCAACCCCCGATCAGAAGATACTACTAAATCAGCACTGCAAATACTTCCTTCACTGTTTTCATTAACCCTATTTCCAAATATCGACATGTGAATGAATAATATCGTAGTAATAGATCTACCTTTAACGTTATCACTTGATCGGCATTACAGAAGTTGGTGAGTCAATAACGAAGAATATGTCTATAGGACAAGAGATTTACTTGTGTATTGCTGATACTATGTCCATAAGACGGATCTTGGTTGTCTGTTTCGGTTCAGATGCATGTAATCGATTACTTGTTACTCATTCAATTTTTACAGAGACATGCATTAGATTATCACAACATTTTTCGCTGCCATTCTTCTGATCACCTCCTCAGTGATCATTCAGAAAGTGTCCGTTGTAGCGAGACCCAATCCATCTCATTTTTATTTCTCCGATAACAAGCTGAAACTACATTAATTTGTCAGTAAAGACGAGTGTGTTTTACAGAAGGTGATATAAGCATACCCTTCCCAACCATAAGCAACCACTCGAAATGAACACATTATGTATTTGTTGCCTAACGCCAAACAGCAGTACTCATGCCATGAGATGGTGGCCAGGAAACAAACCAGACAACCAAGAGATGAAGCAGAAAATACAACGATCCGATCCTGGATCAACTACGACAATCAGTATCTCGGTTAATAATAGCTAATGCGTACTTCAAAGTGAACAGAAGATGTATAATACATCAAGAAGTACACAATAACACAATGTAAGAACTACAAAACGTTGACAAGATGTTAGAATTTTGTTACTATCCAATATAATCACTAGTAAACTTGCTGTCTGGATTAAAAAACAACACCATATCATAATGATGTGGGAAATGGCTACGAGTAGTATTACTCACATTGCACATACAAAATCAAGCATATAAATTATCGTATTATATGTCATTACCTTAAAACATGTCTTAAATGTGACTACCAAAAATGGAAGAGAGAAAATGCGTGTCTTAAATATGATTTATTCCTGAAAATGTTCCACCTGTCAGAGTCTCTTCTGTTACAAAACAGAAAATGCGTGTCTTAAAAATGCTATATTCCTGAAAATGTTCCACCATGTCAGAGTCTCTTCTGTTTCAAAAGAGAAAATGCGTGTCTTAAAAATGCTTTATTCCTGAAAATGTTCCACCTGTCAGAGTCTCTTCTGTTTCAAAAGAGAAAATGCGTGTCTTAAAAATGCTCTATTCCTGAAAATGTTCCACCTGTCAGAGTCTCTTCTGTTTCCTATCCCTAAAAGACCATTCAACGAATCTTGTGTTGAGATTATTTGCAATACCACGAGTTCCTCGCTTCGTCTTAAATTAGGGTTATCCCTGCTCCACAAAACAGTAAGTACGGAACTTCTAGTGAACACAAATTTTTTAACAAACAGCATACGGGGAACGCGTGGTAATCGAATCAAGCAATTTAAGCAAATTCAGTAGCATTACGCCTTTTTATTGAGTTCCAGTTATTCGATTTAGTTCCATGTGCTGGTGAGATCAATATTGTTACCAGTACAGAATTTTGCAAATGGAAATGTTCACAGCTGCTAAAGTGTAATTTAAATAACACCAGCATTCATAAGTGCATCAAGATCGAGCTAAAGATTCGTTTTGTTCTCTTGAAGACAGGGTATTGTATTAATTCTCTTGTAGTGACCCCGTGGTGATCCATTGGAAGAATGTTGCTTCCCGGCAAACAAAGCTTTCCCAAGAGGCGACTAACGGGACAGGGATCTGCTTGGCTTGCTTGGATTATTGGATTGTCTGATCCAAACCCGCTTATTCATATTCCGTTTTTCTACAACACAAACACAATCAAGCAAAGGTAATCTTGTCTATGTTTGAACATACAGTCACGTAGTTTTGTCATGAGAACCCGATTCGCTTCTCCATGTATGCATTTGCAGCTTCAAACATCTTACTTGAACATAGCGCGGGTTTTCGATTGCAGACTTCAACACTTAGCATGGTCTTCTGTGACACAGGATTTAGCATGTATACATTTAGATCAGCAAAGTGGTGTTAAACGCCCTTTTCACATGGAGGTTAGGCTGTGCCAGGGTTACCTGCGTAAACAACGTATTCAGTCTAGTATCAGGTTACACGTCTCCAGTTGAGCCATGCTTCAGTTGCTAGACATATCATTCGATTTAGGGACAAAACACTGTTATTGTAACCTATGAGTTGAAAACAGGAAACTGTCTCAGTATATTCTCAGCGTCTGTGGCATCATTGCCGTTTAGCAAATATAATAGTAAGAAGACAAGGACAAATACACATTTCCATACCCATGAAAAATAACTCATTTTACGCTCTACCCGTGAAGATCCGGGTTAGAATATTGATCTTCAGTAACCCATGGTTGTCGTAAGAGGCGACTAACGAGATTGGGTGGTCTGGCTCGCTGACTTGGTTGACACATGTCATCGGTTCCCAATTGCTCAGATCGATGCTCATGCTGTTGATCACTGGATTGTCTGGTCCAGACTCGATTATTGATTGACCACCGCCATATAGCTGTAATATTGCTTAGTGCGGCGTAAAACTAAACTCACTCACTCACTCATTTTACGCTCCAACTGTATCATAAATACTTGTCTATGAATTGATATTAAAAGAAAACTTCGGACCAATTGGCTAAAGCTGTTGCACAGCGTCTTAACATAAAAACAATCTACAATCAGTTCTCTATAAGTATGGATATGTGCGAGGACAACATACACATAATTGTGGTTTGTGAGTGAGTGAGTATGGTTTCACGCCGCATTTAGCAATATTCCAGCAATATCACAGCGGGGGACACCAGAAATGGGCTTCACACACTGTACGCATGTGAGGAATCGAACCCGGGCCTTCACCGTGACGATTGGACGCTCTAACCACTAGGCTACGTCACCGCCCCTGTGGTTTATGATATCAATAGAATTATTGATAAACGATCTCCTGCAGTGGAAACTGAACTGCACCATCCTGCTCATTCTGCCATGCTGTCATCCAATGTCTTGTGACCCTACATGAAATTGTTCTCACAGACCCGGCCTCAGATTTAGCAGTCATTGCATCGAAGCACACCTACAATTGTTGTTTTGCTTAAACTGACTGACAGAGTTTGGTTTTATGCCGCTTTTAGCAATATTCCAGCAACATCACGGCGGGGGACACCAGAAATGGACTTCACACATTGTACCCATGTGGGGATTCGAACCCGGGTCTTCGGCGTGACGAGCCAACGCTTTAACCACTAGGCTACCCCACCGTCCCTGTTTTGCTTAAAGAACTTTGTACATGTACATATATATATATATATATATATATATATATATATATATATATATATATATATATATGTGTGTGTGTGTGTGTGCGTGCGTGTGTGTGACAAGTGACATAATGTCACAGCTAATTACAGTATGGTAGCTGAGGAAACCATTTGCCTAAAACATGCACCAGTGCAATCAACCTTTAGCGTGACTCTATAACCAGAAGCCATGCTCATTTCACTTTCGTACAGTAATGGGATCAAACATCTCCATGAAAATGCGTCCTAAGGAGATATGTTGCAGCTCCATCAAGGGGGTGTGGGGGTGGGGTGTGGGGTTGTCTTGCTCAACGTATTTGAGATTGAGATTGGTGAAATTCATACCCGATAAATTCACAAAGACTCAAATGATTTGCGTGAATGTTTGCAATCTCAGATAGGAATCATGAGTTTTGTACTCAATTGTCCTGCACGGCAAACATATGAGCTATCGCTACTTCTTGGCAAGGGGGGGTTTCTAGGAATTTTTTGTAAATACTTCCCGCTCGCTCAAGCTTGGAACAGGTACAGTGTATTTCACAACGGACATAAGTGAAATGAAGTGAAATCAGAAGCTCCTTTAGCCAATATGTAGGCAAAACACATGACTGCTACTCAAAACAAGTTAAGGGTCATGCGATGTCATCATGTAATGTGATTGATGAGGCTGGTTGCATTATGCATGAATAAAATTTTACATTCCGTATTCTGGTATTTGATCAAACTGTCAGGAACCGACTGACGAGGAACAATCTTCGGGGACGGCGACTAGCTAGCAGTACGACCACCACTCCTTCAGCGACACACGACGGCAAGACATGACTGGTGTAGACGCCATGTTCGTTGGCAATGTGCTCAGTGGGCATCAGTTCTTTTCTCCGACGAGTCTAGGTTTACTCTACAGTTCAATGATGGTAGAACTCGTGTGTATCCGCGTCCAGGAGGGAGGTTTGCTGACGTTAACGTCAACCAACGTTTGCCATATGGAGGCGGGGGTGTCATGGTTTGGGTGCGTTTTCCTTTCATCAAAGGACACCTCTCTATGTCATTAATGGTACCCTGACGGGAAATCGCTATCTACGGGAGATTATCAGACCCCTTGTTTTGCCATGTTTACAACGTATCGGCGTCGGATCCATATTCCAAGATGACTATGCCCGACCACACCGTGCCTGTGTTGTGACGGACTTCCTTAGACAGAACAATGTTCACCACATGGAATACCAGGCATATTCAGCAGATTTAGTCCCTATGGACGTCGGCTTCGTAACAACCACGCCCCTCCAAACAACGGTGCAGAACTGGCCCAGTATCTCATTGCAGAATGGCAGGCAATACCCCAAGCCTTCTTCCAACGTCTGGTGAACAGTATGAGACAGAGGTGTACTGCTTGTCTTACTGCTCGAGGTGGTTACATCCGTTATTAGTCCAATGTTGGCGTTTGCATTTTCACTTCTGACAGTAGGTCACTTTGACCTTATTGAGCAGCAATAACTGACATCCCTGCTGTTCTTGTCTCCCGTTATGGTTATCATGAAATGTTGGCTCGAGTTGTTATATGATCGCTACATTTCACTGTTATATTTGTGGTTATGACCATTAAAAGTTTTGACCCTTAGAATATATACATTTATATATAAACTACTCTTATGACTTATTTTTCTTCTTTATTGATAACTATTAAATATTTCATACTTATCTACGCTGATCAAGTCACGTTTAGGATAAGCCTCTGTCTTATAGCTGCTTGACCGTTGGTTCGAGCCCCGGCCTCATCAGACCAGACGATGTCATTTTCATCACTGTGCTAGGCATACATGGCACTTCGACGCTGGAGCCAAATGTTGTTTAACTCCAGCATTGTAGCTCAGTAGGCTGAAACTAGGAAAATGGCAGCTGGCATTTTCCTCATGAGTGCAATGCACAAACGCGCACGCACACGCACAATTCACGTCTCAAGCAGTCAAATCATCATGATCACTTCGTTAAGACCTGTTGTACTTCACACCAAGCCATGCCCTCGAACAGGATACTTCAGCAGTGCCGCCATATAGAGGGAATAGTGCTGAGTGCGGCGTAAAACTAAACTCACTCACTTCAGCAGTGATGGGCATTACCTGCACTTGAGAAGCACTGCAAATTTGAACAATTGATTACAGCATTGATTTTGTTACAGCATGACCCTGTGTACATACAAGAACCAACAAAATCATATAATTGAAACCAGGCGGATAAAATTTGTCATTACGCTAAATCAGCTTAAGGCAATACGATCCACAATCACTTTTCACAAATTACAAGAGATCACTTTGCCCAAGGAGAATTGATACACACCGTGTTTTTATCTTCGCTCATCCTCTTATGGATAATTTCTATCAACAGCATTATGAGGGCGGTGATGTTAAGCCTAGGTTAAGGAAGGAAACTGGCAGGTATGTAAATATTCTCAAGTCATATTTTTGTGATGTGTCTTTGGGGCATTAACCATTCCATTTGTCAATGATATCCCACATGTAGGCTGATTAAATTATCACCCAACTTGCGATATGCGAGACTGGACCAAGCATACTTCCGGTACCAGATTTCCGGTGACAAGCGTATATTCAAGAACCAATTGCGCAACCGCCAAATATGACTTTACTAGACCGGACCAAGTGTACAACCATGCTTGGCTGCCACTCCTGTTGACAGTCGTAATAGTTGGCTAATTTGGGGATGGTTCGATCGGAAATTTGTTATTCCTGCAAGGATTATCGGTTCCTTACTGTCAACTGACACCACGAGACCAATCGAAAAGGTATGTAACTTTGTTTGTCACCGGATGCACTAAACAACGTAAGGTCTCACGAAGTGCCGTGACCTACTTACGGGCCCTACTATCCACATCGCAAGTATTGACAACACAGAAATACTGACCCCAACCTCACGTATTGTTCCCATCGCAATTCCGATCTGCATCATGAATGCTGACCACACCACGAACGCTCGTCCTCATTCAAATACTTAGGGGACAAAAACACAGTGACTGGACAAACAAAGACTTGCATACGCACCGCAATTAGACACACAGGTGTAAATTGTTCCAATGTCCATGGTGTTGATGGAGGTGAAGCTTTCAAGTAAGGAAGAATTGAAAAGAAAATCAGAACTCTTTGATGACACTGTGCGAGTTGCCCTTACTTTTAGCACGGGGAATACTTTCTCTGCCGCTGTTGCACGTGCACCAAGTTTAGTCATGCTCTGATATTAGTGATGAATTTTCCAAATTCCGTCAGATCCTAAACTGGTAATATGTAATCCGAGTGATTGAGGTAGTGAGTGAGTTTAGTTGTACACTACCTTAAGCAATATCCCAGCAATATCACGGCGGGGAACACAAGAAGTTGGCTTAACACATTATACCCATGTGGGGAATTAAACTCGGGCCGGAACACAGCTGGTGACACTAGAAATTTGGAAACCAATGTCATTTAACAATTTTTGACATTTTATGCAAGTTTAGGTCCATTGAAAATGTTGGTTTCAGTTTTACAGCGCAAATATTTCAGCTTTTGACCTTCTGATGAAACTCGAGGAAACCGGATAACAACAGAAACAAATAAAATATTATAGGATTCAGTTTCGACTACCCCTCAAATCTATTGGGTGTTAAGTCCGAAATAACGGTGAATATAATATAAAGGGACCTTCACCTTCACTCTACACTGACCCAGGGAGCAAGATGTGTCCAGACCACAATCCTTTTCTTCATTACACAAGTTGACCTCACCATAAGTGTTCACGTGAGATGAAATTAGCGTTTTCATAAATAAATAAAATGAATAAATAATTATAAATTCGTAAAGCGTCTGTATCCACACAAGACCCTGGTTGTCCAAGCTGCTTGTAAGGTGCTGGATGGTTAAAAGTCATATGACTCATCCCATCGGGTATCCATTCACTGCTGGGTAAACAGAGAACTCACTTGCTGATTGTGACACCACATGTGTCACGTGCGCTTCGTTGTGGACTGAAATGCTAGAAACTCTCAGAAGTCCAGCTGCCAAACATGTTTACTCTCCAGGGAGTTGAGATTGACAATAAAATACGCCTTTGAGATTGACATCAGATGATCGAGGGAAAAAAATACCAGCGCTTTGAGCATGCACTAGTGCGTGGATATAAATGAATATCCAACAACAGTAATGGTAATAATAATAATAATAATATCAGGCCTACACCTATCTTGGAATGCAAGTTCGAGAAAAAGCTCCAGAGTGCTCAAATTCATGAAAAACTTCGGGCCGAGTACAAATCTCGCATAAAGAAAATCTGGAGCTCAGAGCTAAATGCTCGAAACAAGGTCAAAGCCACCAAATACTTTTGCTGTGCCAGTCCTTTCCCATTCCTTTCGAATAGGTGATTGGACAAAACAAGACATCCAGAGTCTTGACCGCCTGACCAGAAGGATCATGTCTGATAACAGAGCCCACCACCCTCGTTCCTCTCTTAACCGTTTATATATGCCAATCACTTCTGGAGGACGGGGTTAGATTAATGTGGAGGCTCATCATGATAGAATTTTAGTGTGTATTTTTGCACATATTTATTAATCGGATGATCCTCTGCTGATGCATGTGAAGACTCATGATGAAAGCAAGGATTCCACAGCTATCTTAAGCGTGCCAGGGTTGTTGGACAGAATCTGAACTTTGAGGTTGATTTTGCTGATGGCGATGTACTGCTGGACGATACAGCAATGGGAGTAAACCAGGTGAAGTCCTTCACCAAGTCTGCCTAGAGTCGGTCTTTTGTGGAGAGGCTTTCTGAGAAACCATTGCATCGTGTGTACATGCAGTGTGTGGAACAGAATAGCAATCCCACCGATCATGATCTTTTAGTATAACGAGGACTGTGATTGAACCAGCGTCCTTCCGCCCTCATGACATATGTCCTCTCCACGATAACACGGATGCAGTCTGCACACCAAAAGATGGAATGAACCTTGATGTTGTTATCACCGGTTTAACAGCTTTATGTTCGCAAAGTATTCAACGTCGACAGCAGCTTTCAGTTTGAGACTCCAAACGCAGTCACGCTGTGATATAAGTGACATAATGAAAACATACAGCATTTATGAGTGAGTGACCGAATGAGTTTAGTTTTACGCCGCTTTTATCAATATTCCAGCATTATCACGGAGGGGAACAGCAGAAATGGACTTCACATGTCCGGAATCGAACCCGGGTCTTCAGCGTACGAACGATTTAACAAGCTACCCGCACCGCCCACAGCATTTATGAAGACACGTAAAAGGACGAAAGGTTTCATTAACGTGGTGACTTTGCCATTGCCGTCACTTTAGACCTGTCTCCTACGTTTACCTGACAGCTAACTACAGCGATATACAACAGGGTGTCATAGTACACTGTCCAGCACAGACAGATGGTTGCTGAGATGACACTATATCTAACTCGTGTTAAACCGAAATACATTTACAATAAGAACGTTTATGAATTATGCTTAACGATTATCATATGTCTCCAATAAACGTGTTGAATAGAGGGTTGTACTGACGTTTAATAAGATAGTAATTCCATCAGTAATGAAACATAATGCTAAGTATCAAACTGACAAGAGCACAATACTGGCGATTTAATTAGAAATAAACCATCACTCCTCACAAGACTTAATATAATTTGGATCGAAGTACACAGTCCAGGCAATCTTATCTCGTACACAAACCACACGGCTGGTCGCTGTCTTCGATTTGTGGACAATGTAGCTTCACCATGTTGCTACTGATCTGGGGAAACGAATGAATCAGATTTGCAAACACTTCCTATTTATTAAGTCATGCAAGTCAATATAAATTATTAAAATAATTGATGCTTGGATGTTATAATGACGTTGCTTCCACAATGCCATGGGCTAGATTGTCTTTAAGGCGAAGGGAAGTGTTAATTCCTGTATTCCTCAAAAAAGATAAAGTGTCAATTCCTGAATTCCCGCATGCATAATGGTATAGTTCATTCCTTTCAATGCCTGTAAAAGTCAGTTTACTTACACATTTGATGAAGGATGGTGATTGCAAATTCCATCCAAAACGTAAGAGCATATATGTTTTTAGTAGTAGTAGTAGTAGTAGTAGTAGTAGTAGTAGTAGTAGTAGTAGTAGTAGTAGTAGTGGCATGTGGCATTTACAATGTTTTGCTTCTATCTATTCTATAAACTTTCAACAGTACAATGAAAATCAAAAGGACCTCGAAATATCGTTTTTAGCGACAGTATAGATTTTTTTCTCTTTCAGTATGCAAGGACAGCAAATCATAAAAAGACATTATACAGAAGAATATGGAAAACATCTACACTAAAATTCCATAATTATATCGTAATAACATATCACGGACGATATTCCTGGAAAATAATACTTGTTTTGTGAGAACTATATAAGCAAATTTTGTTCATTACATATATTAAGCGAAATATATTTTACAAAACATTGTCTTTACGTTTTCGTTTCGCACTCATAATAGATAATTACATACTTTACACTGTACAGACGCTTCACAATGTACAAAACAAACATCATTATCGTCATGCAATGGAAGAAAATACCTCATGTATTAAAGCACTTGTCGTGGTAGTTACATTGTTGCTTTACACTGGTTTGAAGTAACTTGCCACAGTCATAGCTGACATATTCTTGTTTAAATGGGGAAATACCAGACAAAAAATCATCTTCCAAAACCAAAGGAAATCTCTCCACGTTACGCTACAGCTACTTCGTAAGAATTTGTCTATGTAAAAAGGAAACTGGACAATTTGCTACAAATAGCTATTTTTGTTTTTTATTAGCCAAATGGTGGTAAGACACAGGGGTAAACAAAGGGGATCTACAATCACATCACAATAAATATTGTTATGCGCAAGGATAAAAGGTATATACTTGTAGTTGACAAAAGATCTTCTCCTTTAGAAGCTCAGTTGGTGCCATCAAATGTCTGGCGGCCGTACATGCGTAGTTTGCAGCTGTGCCCACTGACTCATATAACGTATATAGTTATATGTGAGTGCCATTACATTCATTGTCTGCTCAAAGTATAGTGGCATATAAACTTATGCCACAAATAATCACTGTATGGTAATTGAGGAAGACATTTGTCTAAACCATGCTTTAGTAGTGCAATCAACATTCAGTGTCACACTAAAACTTGACGACATGACCGGTCCTGATTCGCACAGTACTATGATCCTAAATCGTGTGATCTACCTTCGGTTGCTGCCATCTAGCCCGTGTTTTATATTGTATTGTCTTAATTTGAAATCCAGGTTTAGAGATAGATACTAGTTTTATTTCTTGAGTCTGTGCCTTTCTAGTTGGTTTTACCGTCCTTCGTTTACAGGTTTTTAGTGATTTACATGTATTTATGATGAAAAAAAACACTTGTTTTAGTCACGATATGTCTGAAATATTGCCGATGTGACTTTACATTTTACCTCATTTACTCCAAAAACTCAATACAAATGAGTGCAAAGGGAAATAGTACCTTCGCCAATAAAATGTACAGCCACGTCAACGTCCGAAAAAAACATAAGCCTTACAATAGATGAAGGCCTTTCTGTTTATTCACAAAGTATATGCAAAGAGTAAAAATAATACCAGATGGATTCATACAAACTCAAGTGATTTGCATACGTTTATGCAATCTCAGTAAAACATATCAACATCATTTGAACGCCATTGTCACACACACAAAACTTAGAAGCATACCTTGCACTATGGAGGTTTCTTCATTTCCCACTTTCCATATCTCAGGGAAGGTAAATATGATTCCTCAATAGACACCAGCTTGTTATGAAATGTGAAGATGATTATGCTTCTTATAAGTAACCAGATTTTAATAAAACCAGACAATTTTGTCTGTTTACGCCATGCTCAGCAATATTCCAGTTATGTGATGGCGGTCTGTAAATAAAAGAATCTGGATCAGACAATCCAGAGATTAACAGCATGAGCATCGGTCTAATGGGGAAACCGGACTGATCACATGGCATGTGCAAATGATTGGTATCATATAAGTATGGCTTAAAAATCTGAAAAGACTAATTGTTGATGCTCATGTATTATGCAAACTCAACTCAAATACCTTAAGGTCAAATAATGGACTACCTCCCCGTAACACTGGTTTGTTAGAGAGCTCCAATCCATGATCCGGAAACTAAACAAGCACCAGATGGAGTTCTTTTAGACAAGCATGGGTTACTGAAGATCAATATTCTAATCCGGACCTTCACGGGTCCCAGACCAAGAGACGATAAAAGATTGTGCGTGTTATTTCCCTGCCTGCAATAGGCATTAACGGGACCTCAACCTGTCGGCTCCGAGACAACATATTGTGTCTAAGTGTGGCATCATTGTTAAACTTTGGCATTGTAATACACGACACTATCAAACAAATATTTAGGACGAATACAATCTAACCCACACACGCACACACACACGTTGAAGCGCAAACACACTTACATACACGTCTCAATGTTAGTGAGAATGAGTGATCTTCAACACCTACCTTTAAACACCAATTTTACAACATCATACGTTCTACTCAACAGTATCAGTATTACAAGGAACATTACCGACACTTGAGAACCACACGATTCCAATCATTGATTACAACATTGACTCTATCGCGCAATCCCTTGTGTAAACACCACAACAAACAAAGTCACGCCAGTTTGGGATGACCGTTTGTGATTCAGAGGAGCTATTTATGTCAAAACGATAAGCTATGATTACATCTCAATAGATTATTTGTTTTTATTTCTAATTCATTATTACATCAAGACCTATTAAAACAGTTCACAATTTATAATTGGCCTTTGCTCCCTTCTACTGACAGTGAGAAGTGTTCACCAGTGACACTAATTAGAATAGACCATAGTCCTACATCCACAGTCCAGTGACCTTCTAATCCCTTATCGAAACATTCAGATGTGGTGAAAGTGAGGTTAAACCGCAATTGAAACTCAACGGATACAAATCGTCATACAGTTAAATCAGCTTAAGGCAATACGATCACAATCACCTTTCACAAATTACAAGAGAACACTTTGCCTGCGGAGAATTGATTCACGTATTTTCTTTTCAGGTTTTATCCTCTTATAGAGACTTCCTCTGTTACGGGGACGACATTGGTAAACGTAAGTTAAGACGAGAACGTAATTGAGAGGTGTGTAAATAGTCGCTGCTCAATGTTTTGTGATTGATCTTTCGGGCATTAGGCATTCCATTTATCGATGATATCGTACACGTAGATTGTTCAAACTGACAGTCTTTGAGAGATTGATTGCCCACCGTTTCTGGCCCGTGATATAGGGCTGTAGTTCTGTACCAACAAACGTATCTTCCTTGCTGCCCATTCAGTGGACTCGGCTTGAAATGTGCACATGATAAAAGTAAATAACCATTTCAAAATGTAAAGAAATCTGTGAGTAATTATGTTTTAGCTTTTAGGCTTACAGTGATGGGATGACTATTTGCAGCCTCCTGTGTCGATAAAGTTTGTAATCTATGGTCAATTAATATTTCAAGTGACATTTACTTTTGACCCGAAGATTGCTTATGGTTGTATCAAAAATATGAATCAGTCTGATAATAGTCATTTGCAGAGCCGCCATAGAGATGCTTTAAGCAATATTCCAGCAATATTACCACATTGTACCCATGTGGGAAATCGAACCCGGGTCTTCAGCGTGACGAACGAACGCTCCAAACAATAGGCTACGCCCCCGGCCCAGAATCTCATCAAAGTTTCAACTATCAAATGATCACTCGGAGAGTTCAACGTTTTATCAACGACTGTTGATGTTTGATAACAACAGACACAAAAACTAGAAAAAAAAGAAATGAATTTCCCAATTTTGTCCCAACTACACGAAACTGTTTTGTTTAAAGTGAAGTTAATGTTTGGAACTATCTTAAATTTAGTATAGGTGCGTCACGATTTAGGAACACCTCAACAGGCAGCATCCGATTGAACCTTCTCTGACATTGCCATGTCTTTTACCTGAACGTGTGTCTAGTGTAACCACAACCTTCATATTGTCTTTTCGTGTGGCCTAAAGTTAAGAAAAATGATAAAATATAAAGTAAATAAAATTGTTGTTATTTTTGCTGTGAATGATTCATTCATTCATTCATTAAAATGAAAAGATTTCTAGTCGGTTGAAAAGGCGGCATGAGTTTATGTCGTCAGAATTTAAATTCGGCTTTCTTTACCATGACGTCGTGTATTTGGAACGTTTTGATGTCCCCGAAAAAGTTAATGTTATCCAACTACTACTACTACTTAGAATAATAATGATAATAATAAAGCCAATTTCTATAGCGCAATATCCACGTTGAATGACATGCTCAAAGCGCTTTGAAGTAGGTAGGAAAGAGTTTTAGAGACGTGCCGCCGTGAAGAGATGGGTCTTGAGTAGAGTTTTAAACTTGAGAAATTGTCACATGATTTCAGATTTTCTGGCAGTTGGTTCCGTTGGACTGCTGCTGTGTGTGATAAAGACCGGTCGCCATAGGCCTTTGTTGGTGTTCTTGGAACTTGCAGCAAGCTCTTTGCAACTAGTAAATAATTCCATATCTTCAGGGATGTTTAGAAAAGAGGTATGAATGTAACTTTATGTTCGTGACTATCTTAGTAAGTGCATCACTGTATAGAAATGCATGTTTGTGTATTTCTTAATCCGACTGAAACGTTTATTACATAATCAGCTTATTTGAATGCGTGGGATTCTTTTGTGATCACAGCCCACATCTTGCTTTTGCGTGCTGTCTGAAACAAAAAAGAAACGATAACTTAAAACGTTTTCTATGATTTCCTTTTTATGTGTCATTTATTTCAATAAAAAAGGTTCGAGAGTTTTTGGATAAATACTTGTGCAAAATCATATTCATGCCCACCACAAAATATATGTTATCTGCAACAGTAACTTGGTAATCGTTTGGGTGTTGTCATGGCCCACGATTTGATATTCTGAGGAGGGGATAGGGTTTTGGGTGGAGAGTAACATTTGTGTAGTTAATGCGCCCATACCAGATATTGTTTTACAAATGACAAATGTAATGCATGCATGTCATCGAATCACAGTTGCGTAGGCCGCCATATTGCTGGAATATTGATAGGTGCGGGGTAAAAGTAAACTCACTCACTCACAGTTGCGTAAATCGATGTCAATCACGTGATTATTTGCCGACCGCCTTCAAATGGGTAGAATGGTGCTTATTGTGACCTTACACAAAAACCTCATAAACAAATGACATGTTTACAGCCTGATCATGAGTTGTAGTGGATTTCGGTCCTGCTGACAAAGTACTAAAAACACCATAAGCCATTCCACTATACGACCCGAGAAGGTCCGGGTTAGAATATTGATCTTCAGTAACGCATGCTTGTCGTAAGAGGCGACTAACGGGATCGGGTGGTCAGGCTCGCTGACTTGGTTGGCACATGTCATCGGTTCCCAATTGCGCAGATCGATGCTCATGCTGTTGATCACTGGATTGTGTGGTCCAGACTCGATTATTTACAGACCGCCGCCATATAGCTGGAATATTGCTGAGTGCGGAGTAAAACTAAACTCACTCACTCATTCCACCATACGGCACCGCCTCCTGAAGGCATTATGCAATGACACAGAGATTTTGTACAATCGTGATGCTGGTTTATTTCATCCCCACTATTATTTCCAGTTATGAAAACAATAACATATAGCAAACACTTTCATCCATCGCCACGTGAACCTGAAATGTCACACCGTAATTGGTCATGCTGCAATACACATATTTGTGATTTCATACTCAGCTATAAATTATCTTCAAGGCGACCTCTACAGCATGCACGAGTTCTAAATTGAATGATCTCGATCTGTGAGATGGGATACACTGTCTGCAGTTGAGAAGCGCTGCAGATTTGAATCTTTGATGACAACATTGATCATGTTTAAACAAGACATTGAGCAAAATCAAAGATGAGATGAGTTGAAATTGGGTTTTACGTCGTGCTTGAGAATATTTCGCTCATATGACGACGTGCATGCATGTGTATGTGCGGCTGCTTGTACTAGCCTTAAGCTGGTTTTATAGTGCTAGCTGACTGAGATACCATGCCGCAGTGAAGCATGAATACCCCACTCATACACATTATGCTGACTCGGAACCGACCAGTCCTTGTTGTACCCATTAATGCCGAGCGTCAGGCAGGGACCAACAAGTACCATATTTTAACGTCTTTTGGTATACGCGGTCGGGGATCGAACCCGCGACCTTCCGCTCTCCAGGCGGACGCTCTAACCACTACACCACGGAGGCGGTCTCTCATGAAGAAGAGCTTCAGATTAGGGAAATAAGCCTTAAGATACTGGTTAAAGGATGATTCTGGGATCGGCATCAATTTTTGCCATTTTTCTATTTTGGTGGTCGCAATTAGCTGTGTTTCTTTATATGTTATGAAAGGAGTACTCCCATATCCAAGTTAATCAAATGTCTAATATGTCGTGCTTTTACTTGACGTATAATAACAAATTAAATATGAAAACACATTGACTGCTAAACTTGAAAAATGCACAATTGCATAATATGTCCTTGACGATACAATAAGGATGGAAAGTAGCTTCGTCTCCGTTGTTTGTTTTTTTTCTCTACGTTATTTTCCCACTGATCAGACACAGCGCATGGTGTTCGCGTAGCATATTTGCTATAATAACCCCTGGTTTACTGCCTCATGATTCACCAGTAAACCCCATCGCCATCAGTCTATGTTATGTGTTCCTATTGCGACACGGTTGAAACGTGAAATCTATTTTCAAATGTATAAAAACGTTAAAATGATCAGTTCCATGTACTCGATGACATCCCTCTATTTTCATAACTACTGCTAGACGGTACAGCGATGGGAGTAAACCAGGTGATGTCCTTCACCAAGTCTGCCCAGAGTCGGTCTTTTGTGGAGAGGCTTTCTGAGAAGTCATTGCATCGTGTGTACATACAGTGTGTGTAAGAGAATAGCAATCCCACCGACTCCTTCGCCTGGATGAAGTCGGCTGGTCTTAAAAGTGAAGCTGAGGGCTTCCTTTTTCCTGCTCAGGACCAGTCACTTCCCACTCGCAATCACCAAAATGTGATTCTTAAAGAAAATATCAATATGAAATGTCGACTATGTAATGAATTTACAGAGACTATCTTGTCAGTGGAAGCCCTTCTTTTGCACAAACAGCATGTACTCGATGCTATCCCTCTGTTAATAAACAACATAGTAGAATGTGTAAAATTACCAGATTGAACATATCTGTTGACAGGATGTAAACTGTATGTGGTACACGTTTTTTTGTTGTAATTTATCCTGCCTGTGCCATTTCCCTAAAGCCCTGTTCTATACCTTTGCCCAGACTTCCATCTGGTCGCTGAATACTTTACAGAGTTGGATCGGTAGGATTTGTCTGTACCATCTGCCAAGGTCATGTTACAAATCTACCAAGAGTCATGTTACAACTCTACTTATTCAGTACATTCATGAAATTACTGGCCATATGGGAAGAAATTATATCCTTTCGAAACTTGCAAACAAAAATTGGATATTGAAAGATAACTCGGCAGTTGGTAGTAAAACTAAAAAAAGTTATGTTATGATATGTGAAAAAATGTCGACGAAGGACAGTTAAACAACTAGAATATCTCAGATTTGAATGTAAAAACTAACATGTAAATCTAAAACTACTTCATTATTAAACATAAAACACGGGCATGAAGATCGCCAGCACCTAAAGGTAGATTACCATACTGGGGACCATGGGGACTCACACTAATGCTACTCAGTCAGTGACATTAACGCCTTGAGGTGAAAATGAATGCTAACGCTAATGAAAATAACGCTTTAGAGTAACTGTTAATTGAAATTGTGTAGTTTCAGCTTTCATGGAGGTTCACGATCATCGATTGTCAGTGGAGACAACCTGGCAGTGTATGGCGTTTGTAATCCAATGTCATTATGGCATTGAAGATTTCGCTCAAGGCCAAATGTTTTATTCATTCAGACAAATTGGTGAGAATCCTCTAGGTATCTGTTAATGTGTGTTGATGAAAGCAGTATAGGAAGTGTTTACAATACTGATTCAGATGTTTCCCAGATCAGCCTCAACATAGTCAAGAAATGGAAGACAGCGCCCAGATGTGTGGTTAGTGTACGAGATAAGATTAACTGGAGTGTGTTCCCTGCACACAATTATGTTAAAGCTTGATGTGCAAGTGGTTTTCTTCTTATTGGATCTCATACTGTCAGAATTGTGTTCTTGACAGTTGATAGCATGAGGTTTCTTTACTGGCAGAATTACCATTGAGTATTTAGAACCCTGGACCCGAATGTGTAGCGATGAGACAAAGAGAAATTGTGATACATCCCACATGTGTACGAGTTTGTTATTATTATAGGATACTCATATAGCGCGCACTGTAAAACATTTTCCTGTTGAAACAACGGTAAAAGTACTGGCAGCAGGGTTGCCAAACATTTAACGTTGTTTTTACAGTGTACCGTTCATGTATAGAAAAGATCTGTAAAATCTTTCGATTACAGGCAGTCGTTGAAATTACAGTAAATGACTGGTAATCCAATTCCGTTTACCGTTAAAATGGTGGTATGGACCATACAAAACATACCAATGCATGGTTCTTGTCCTTCATGTGCTGATGATCAGGGGCTTCTTAGGTTCAAACACCAATGTGAGAACTCACCAAGGGCCAAAGAGATGCGGATGGCTGCATATTCCATCAATAATAAGAGCAAATACAACAAAATATATTAAAATTTAATGCATTTATCCTTTATTGATAAATGTCAAACAGATCACACTGTCTCATCAGCGTATGGTTATGATCATTGTTGGTCCTGACTAAAAACTGAGGTGAGGTGAGGTGAAATTGGATTTTACGTCGTGCTTGAGAATATTTCGCTCATATGACGACGTGCATGCGTGTGTATGTGTATGTGCGGCTGCTTGTACTAGCCCAGACTTAAGCTGGTTTTATAGTGCTAGCCCACTGAGATACCATGCCGCAGTGAAGCATGAATACCCCACATTATACTGACTCCGAGCCGACCAGTCCTTGTTGTACCTATTAATGACGAGCGCCAGGCAGGGGACCAACAAGTACCATATTTTAACAACTTTTGGTATGACGCGGTCAGGGATCGAACCCGCGACCTTCCGCTCTCCGGGCGGACGCTCTAACTACTACACCACAGGGGCGGTCGACCAGAAACTGAACTGAAAAGCATGAAACCATTCACTCTGATTTGATTTCAGCTAATACACTGCCCTCAGAGAAGAATACATGTATCATCATGCCATGTACTGCACTGAGAGTAACATGTTCTATCATGAATAAGATATTCATCTGTGCTTCGAAGAAATTAGCTTAAGGATAAACTTCATGATTAACAGTCTATAATCCTGAAATATTCAATGGGTCAAATTAAAAGACAAACTGTTTCAAGTTCATTACTAGAAAGTTGTTCTAAAACATATGGTATAATATAGTTTCAACTTCAACATATTTCAAGAAAATGTCATCTCAAACAAGAATGTGTGTATCATATAATGAAGACAATATGATATTCTCATCAATGCCTTGAAGATACTAGCCAAAAGTTAAATATTATCATTAACAATCTATTCTCTAAGTAGTCCTCCTGGAATATTTGATAGTTCACATTAAGAAACTAATTGTATCAAGTCTGTGATCATGTCCCTCCTAAAACATTATTAGGAATGTCTCATAATTTTCATAACACATCTTAACTGACTCTAACAAGCAGTCATTATATCATGTCACTGTTTTCAGTATTTTCTAGAAAATAAATGAAAAGATCAGTCAATGCCATTGGAGGTTTTTGTATGACCTAGATGTTATCCACACAATATAACATGCCTTACATTTCGCTTGAAATCTTTTTGCAAGCTACAAAACTAAAATAAAGGGGCATTCAAAATATTCAAATAACAGGAACATTGTCTCTAAAACATTAAAGTGAAAAACAGAACATTAAAATCTTCCCTGGTATACCCTGGGTAAGAAACTTTATGTAAAACATCCGTACTTTGACTAGTAGCTGAAGATTCTTAACTGTCTCTGACATCACACGTTTGAAAGTTCTGTGGTGTCCATTCAAACTGTGACAAATCATTTATCAGCTTCAATACTTTGGCACTGACACCCGATGTGCGCTTTCTCCTTTTTGTTTTGCAACTTCGGTCTGGATTAATTCCAACAAAGCATCTGAAATTTAAAATATTATATACAACATATTTTCTTTAAATACAGGTTGTTCCTTAAACACATGTTGTTTAAGTATAACCTGGTAAAAATGTGAAAAAATCAACAAATGAGTAAAACATATCCACATGGAACGATTATTGGGGTAAACTTGAGTTTATGTTTAGAAAACCCCAACATTTTCTATAGCATATTAATTCCTAAGATACTTAATGCTACAGTTGTCTTGGTCAGGATATAAAGCTGTTGTTGCACAGTACATTGTAAGGGAAAATATACTGTTAACATCTGTTTCCAAAACATGAACACACAAATGGCATTAAAAACTGTTTATGTATCATACACATCATCTGGGGTAGTCAGTTGTTGTTGGTTATTGTATGTATCATACACATGAGATAAATCTCTGTAACTTACTGCTCTTTTTACCTACCTCTGAATGAACTCCAGTAAAGGTCCTGCTTCAGCTGGGTACTCTATGTTGAAGACATAGTAGGAAGCAAATAATACAGTGAGAGCCAAGCCAAACCCAGATATCCGATCTGTCACAACAGTCCCATCCACGATGAGAGTGGGTGAGTGAGTGAGTTTAGTTTTACGCCGCACTCAGCAATATTCCAGCTTTAATGCGGCGGTCTGTAAATAAGTGAGTCTGGACCAGACAATCCAGTGATCAACAGCATGAGCATCGATCTGCGCAATTGGGAACCAAGTCAGCGAGCCTGACCACCCGATCCCGTTAGTCGCTTCTTACGACAAGCATTGGTTACTGAAGGTCAATATTCTAACCCAAACCTTCACGGGCTCCACGATGAGAGAGTAGCTTGTAGAAGCAAGAATAGACCTGAATCACAGTCTTATTATTCTTTAGTGATATACCATAGTTTGTTGTCTTTTCTACATATGCCTTTAACTAATAAGGCAGGATACAGGGTGGATTGTGGTTTCACTTGCTTGATGCACCTTCTATGTACATGTAATTTTCCCATTCATTAGAAAACTCGACACCAGCTGATATACAATTGCGGATAACCTGAGCATAAAATATGTTTACCATAAACTGCAAGATGTGGATAATCCTTCTGGCAAGCTGCCTCAGTTTCCTTCTTGTTAGTAGTGTCCTGTAGTAAGAAGGAAATATGTCATTCATACTTCGTCATGGATGCAATACCACCCTTTCACATCAGCATGATATCTTGCAAAAAAAGGTGGAAGTAAAACTGACTGTAGCGTATGCTTTTAGCACTTTACAATGGAATAAACTCATTCTAACTCGGTCTGTTTGATATTTGAATTATCTTTCAAATTTCAGGTGCGTATCTCAATTTTGTTCTATTTTTTAAAATGTTCACACAAAGTCTTTAATCACATGATGCCACCATCATATTGCTTATCCAATATAGGAAACATTAAACTTACATCATATACTTGAAAAAGTGCGGTTTCTTCTATTCCACAATAGTGTCCCCACACACAGAATAACAGAAATAAGCCATGCTTTCACATTGTCCTTCTTGCTCTGACGGTCAGCTTCTTGGAACAATGCTTCTGCTTTGTCTCTGGTTGATGATAATGTACCCCGGAAAAAAACACTTTAAACGGGGAGCTTTAGGGCATTGTAGACCGCATCCTTAACGTTGATTCATAAAAGTTCATTGACATGAATAAACATGCCTCTGACTTCAAAGAGAAAGGGCCACATCTCCAATAACTCCGTGACAGGCCTCCCATCATTGATAGTTGCCCTCTGTAACGGATGCGATTTGAGGATAAGGACTTCGATGGTATCCCAAGACCATCTGCCAGGGTTCTCTTTGTGAATGAGTTTCAGATCATCTCTAGCCTTTTCAGAAGATTTAGCATCTGTTATAGGAGGCGACCAGTTGGCACATCCATATGCATCCTTGGGACAATTCTTTTGTTTGTCAGTTAAAGTTTCTTCACTTGGGTCGGTGTCTGAACCTGGTGATTTCCTTTTGCTTGTCTGCGACAGACAAAGGTTTTGAGACATTCTGTTTAAATTGTCATTTCTGACGACAAATTGCATCATCAGTGAGTCGTACCCTGTCCCAACAAAAACATTTTCAATCTCTTCTTGGAGACTTTCAGGATACATATCCACAATTCTTTGAGCAACAATTCCCAAATGTCTCTTTGTTGGACGATGGCTATATGGACGAACTTGGTCAACAATGCCTCTAACAAATCGCACTCTAATTCTTCCTGTTAAACGCTGATTGTTCCTTAAACATCCTAGAATATCACCGGGTAGACGATCCCACTGAATTTGAAACTTTGATGCCCAGGTTGGATCTCTATTCCCAACTTCAATAAGGATGGGACTTGGAGGCGGTGAGGTAGATGAGCAGGTTGTGGACGATGCACTGCTGGTTGGAGGTGCAATACTTCTTGGAGACAATGTTCTGCAACAGTCTGTAAGACTTATGTGTGTGGGACGGGAGGTACTAACTTCAGAACTTGATGCAGCTCTTACAGGTGATTGAGATCTGGACTGAACTGGAGAAGGTGTTGAGCGCCAGAAACGTGTTCCTGAAAGTTGTGTTGTCTCTTGAGTTGCATTGATTGATGAAACGAACCCTGGGGAACACAATACTGCAAATGAGACAGAGAAAGATATAGGACATGGTATCAAATGATTTCATATCTCAATCATCTCCATTGATGCCTCACTCATTATAAACATAACATATCATTTTGTGCCCCAAGAGACAAGGCTTACTTATCTTTTGAAAATAAAATGAATTTAATCCTAATCTTTGATGTAACGATATAGAGACAGTTGATCTCTTAGCATTAATATGATGTACCAATGACAAGAAATGAGTTCAAATCAAGTGTGGGATGCATATTTGGTTGCAATACCAGATTAAACTTACAATAGTATAATTCGGTATTCCAAACAATCTGTAAACAAATGTAATACGTCATTTCAACATGATGATACATTACCTGACGATTGTGTTGTGTGGTGAATATTTCTCATTAACCTTCTGATGGCAATGGGTGTCAAAATGTCATCCAAGTCACTTTCTTCAATGAAAGGAACATCTGCAATACACTCTACTCCAAGCTTTTCCAGCTTCAACATGAGGTTTTTCAGAACTGTCTCGTCAAGATTTGGTAGTATTCCACACATATAGTTCCTCAATCGCTGCCCAGTCTCAGGCAGAGGTAAGTGTGTCAGAGGTGATTCTGCCATGTCCCCCATCACTGATACATGGGACTGAATGTTTAAGAGAAAAATATGTGTTTTCATGAATATTATATGCTGCTATACGGAAAAGTTCCAATAGTTCAGAAAAACTCAGGCACAAAATATCATCACTTTCAGTGTCACAAGTATGCAAACCCATTGTAGGTACAGCTACCGACTGTGTTAGTGGGTTTAATATGAAATATGGGATACTATCTTTTGAAGTTGGGAATATCGAATGACTCGTATCCTACCAATCATCAAACCTCTTTCATTTTTCAGATATGATTAGCACCATACCACTTTTGTAGTCTATGTACCTAAATTTCATGCTTGAAGTAATCAAAGTATTTGAAGAATGCATGTTTTTAGCTGCAGCTTCCTTGTGTATATCTTTACCATAGATAGTAGTGTCAAATGGAATTGCATTGTCAAGCTCAGTGTTGTTTGAAAATAATGAGCCTGTAGACAGGTAGCACTGAAACAACTGGTGCCTTGATGCAAGGGTCACATCAAGATGCATGTAATTTAGTTATTTCCTTGCACACTGCTTGAAATAGAGTGTTAACTTTCAAACCGCATGGTCCAAAGTCTGATAAAGGGGACCGAAAGCTAACATCATTTCTGGGTAATGTATCAAAAAGTGATGATTTGGTCTCAAATTTACATTTGGAAACAACCTTTTTCTCGGAAGCATATAATCCTGGATGCATACGTCCAAAAACGCAATCTGTGCTTGATCAATTGATTGACTGCAAATAATTTCAACGATCACTTTCAGATTGAGATACATATTCCACACTTCATCATCGACATTGTTAATGGACTGGGCCCGGTTGTTCAAATTATCTTAACCGCCAGTTAACTCCGGCCGGTTAAATCCTTAACCGGCCGTTAGGTAACCGAACGTTAAATATGCGTTGTTCAAAACATGGTTAGTCATGCCGTTAGCTAACGTCGCCGTCAAAGTTTAACAGTGTGGTTAACGTCACTGGTTAGCTTCCATATATCCCATAATTCCGTTTTCTGTTTACTTCCGGTTTACCAAAAATGGAAACGCAAAATGTCGCCTGCACCCCAAGGAAAAAGAGAAGTCGAAATTTCTCTGCTGACGAAGAGAATGTAATCCAGTCAATGGTTGAGGCCAACTCTATAGTTTATCATAGGCATGCGAATGTCGTAGCGCTACGAACGTTTTGTATTGGAACACAAGGTTCCAGCCGTTTGCATAATTTATATTTCAAAGACATATGATCCCAGCTCTGTGTGGGACTTACTTCAATTCCAACAACAGAAAAGACATTTTAATGAAAACTATAGCACAGCTATAGATAAAATATGATGAATCCATGAAAATAATATTAATATTAGAAGCATGTTGTCCGTGGATAGAAAATGTATAAATATTACACACAGAGTTACGCTTAGACGGCTACAGTCTTAATGAATCTTTGAATTCCCACAAGACCTATCGCTCACTTTTCACTCCTTAAATTGTCATGACTGTATGGCCAAGTCGTGAAGATGCTATCAATATCATTTATTAATTATTTGCCAAGTCTGTCAAAAATTGTAATGTATGAACACACATTGCCAAATCTTTAACATCAAACAATATAGATGTTGTGAAATTAATACCATTAGCTTTTATCTGAAATATGCATTCAATGCCAATAGAAACTTAATATGTTACTAGCACCACGTGCAAGTAATCAAACTGTAATTGTACTATAGGCCCCAGGGCCAACACTGCTGAATAAAATCGATCTATTATCCGACCTTACTGTTGACAGGAATCTCATGAATAATACTGTGCAATATCGTCATTATCTGAACGCCTTCACAGACGCATATTCCGGAAAGATGTCTTGAAAAACATTAAGCTGCGTCTAATTTATAGATGAACATAATTTCCTCGATACTCATTAATCAGATGAACCTTCATTTAGTTCAATTCACAAGTGACTGCAGAAAATGCATAATTCTTTTTAATGACTTCACGGTCGGAAAACATATATTATATTTCATAAGTGTATTATAGAACGCTGTAGTAGATGAACATAATTTCCTCGATACTCATTAATCAGGTGAACCTCCATTTTATTGCTTAGATAGTTCTTTTCAATGTCTTCAAGGACGGAAAACATGTATTATATTTCATAAAGTGTATTATAGAACGCTGCAACGATTCGGCAAGAGAAATACTATTGTGCCATAGTATTCCTTGAGTTATATGAACCTATCAGTGTATAACATTAGCATTCAGATATTGTTATAAAATAAGTTAAAAATTCCAAATATTATCGTGTAATATGACAAGAGATAGTGTTGTATTTGCTGTGACAAAAAGGTTTCGATATTCAAATATAACATTTAATCAAGGTGACAACGAAGTAGGCCTGCATATCACTTACAACAGAAATAGATACATAATAATGTTATGTTTATTTTCCTTCACATCAGTTGCGAGAGCAATGTTTATGCTAACTAAGTTTTCATCAATTAATATAGCATTTTTAAAAGATGATTTGCTTCAATTAAAACATTCGAAGAATGAAAAAGAAATTAGGCCTATTGCTGAAATGATTAGTAAAATTATAAGTATAATCCATCTATGGGAAGGGATGCCAGACGGACATATCAAAACAAAATCGGATAATTACTTGGAGTATAGACTTTCAAAAATAGCATATTTATTAACAATGATATCAGTTTTAAATAAAATCACTAATAATTCTGAAAAGTTGCCGATAAGCCTGGAATCGTGTTCAGATGTTTTCATAAATACACTCACACGAACGCCCAAGTGCACTTTGCGCCCTATTAGATAGTGTTTACAAAATCACGTTTCGCGAAGGCCGGTATTGAAACGCCAATTACATCACTTATATTTCATATTCAGTGACGACAAATGAATCACTGAATTCTAAGGCTGGGGCGGGTACTCGGGTACTCGAATCCGGGTCGCTTTCAGTTGGAATCGAGTCCTATTTCTAGGAATCAAGTATCCGGGAAGGGAGAGAGCTACAGGATTAGGAAACTCCTTGAAGCCATGGAAAATCCTACGCTTTAACCCAACCATGATCAATGTTATTTCATCTCCTCGGCCGGTCACCACCTAATCAAAGAAACCGCCAGTAATCCACCCATACCTCGCTTGTACATCTGGCTTCCACACTTCCTTTTGTGTATTGTAATCACAAACAATCATTGTGTACTCCAATTCGGTTCGTTTATTACCGTTATCTGTACAGATAATTGGTACAATGACATCGGTATTGGTATTGGTACAGGTTTGCAGACATGGTGACAGTGGAATAGAGATACAGGTAAAGGAGGATGTATAATTACTGTTTACTAATTAATTCCTTTCTTATAAACAAGCCTTATATAAATAATTATATACTTCAACCTACTCTCCTCAAGTTACTAATTACCATCTCGGTATACATCAAACTCATCAATTGTATAAACTCAACCTCTAATCACAACCGGGGCGGTGGGGTAGCCTAATGGTTAAAGCGTTGGCTCGTCACGCCGAAGACCCGGGTTCGAATGCCCACATGGGCACAATGTGTGAAGCCCATTTCTGGTGACCCCCGCCGTGATGTTGCTGGAATATTGCTAAAAGTGGCGTAAAAACCAAACCCAGTCAGTCAGTCTAATCACAACCAATGACTCTGTACATCAACCTACTCTGCTCAAATCACTATTTAGATATCCAATGTATATCAACCTTGTCAATTGTATATATTCTTATTATGCAGCTATGTATATATTCTCCATGTTACAACTCTTTGTATCACTTGCTTGATAACGGCGTTAATACCTACACCGAAACGTCGCACTCATTGCAATAAAGAAGTTGACTATCCATAGAACTTGGTTTTCTCAGCAATCAAACGGGATCGGGTGGTCAGACTTGGTTGACACTTGTCACTGACACTCCGTAGACCAATACTTATGATGTCAGTCACTGGATTGTCTGGTCCAGACTCGATTATTTACAGACCGCCGCCATATAGCTTGAATCCTGCTGTGTTACAGCTTTAATCAACAACGAAGTAGACAAATAATATACTTGACCATAAACAATGAAAACCAATGGTCAGTTAGATTTAACACTACAGCTGCTGATTGGTTACCAGACCATTCAAAAAACCTGTTATACCTCGATTATTTACAGTCCGCCACCATATAGCACAAACAAACAAACATATTTCACTGTCAGCTGACTGTAGGAGGAACAGCGTTAGAGGTTTACCATTTAACCTGTATTCATAAATGCTGAAAAGGGTTGTGTTTACAGTCACTGTTCCAGCAACAAGAAACCACCAACACTAAGAGACAGAGGGAATGCATTATGTCTAATTTCAGTCATATCATGGAGATCTGTAAATAATTGAATCAAACGGATTACTGGGTATCTGACCAACGTTCAAAGGCAGTATGAACTCAGCAGTTTATTTTCAGTTTTACCATTATGATAGCAAATGACCTCTACGATAAAGAAAAACCGGACTTAGTCAACTTCTTTATTGCAATAAGTGCGACGTTTCGGTGTAGGTACTAACACCGTTATCAAGCAAGCACCCATAGAACTTGGTTTTCCTTCATCTATGCAACTTCTAAAAGGCCTCTCAAAGAAGCTTCTACGATATTTCGATATAAATTAACGTATTCTGACCAATTCAAACCAACAAAGACAATTTTCAGAAGCAACGGAATCTGTGACAGTGAGCCCTCCTCAATAACGTAAAGCAAGTTACTTGGATCTATATTTTGACTTATACAAGTAGTGGCGGCGGCGTAGCCTTGTGGTTAACGCGTTCGCTCGTCACGCCGAAGACCCGGGTTCGATTTCCCACATGGGTACAATGTGTGAAGCCCATTGCTGGTTCCCCCCGCCGTGATATTGCGGGCATATTGCTAAAAGCAGCGTAAAACTGAACTCACTCACTCACGTATCCAAGTAAAGCCGGTTAATAGAGGGGTCTTTTTAAAACATAATTTGCGTTCAGCAAATAAGAAAGTTACCATTTCTACTTTTTCATATTTCATCATTATTATTATCAACACGTCACAAAACACCACTCAAACCGATGGAGAATACCTAAATCATATCTGATAAACAATATTGCAATTACTTATTGATTCAAATGATTTTATTATTTTTGAAGATCCGGGTTAGAATTGGTCTTCAGCAACTTATGTTTGTCGTAAGAGGCGACTAAGGGGATCGGGTGGTCAGGCTCGCTGCCTTGGATTGCATATGTCATCGGTTGCCAATTGCGTAGATCGATGCTCATGCTGTAGATCATTGGCTTGTTTGGACCCGACTCGATTATTTACAGACCGCCGCCATATAGCTGGAATATTGCTGACTGCGGCGTAAAACAGCTAACGAATAAACCAACTATTCATCATGTGCATTAACCCCCGGTTGATTCATTAAAAAATACCATTCAGTTTAAAGTGGAGATTTTTACAAAACATGAATATTCAATTGAAAGATCAATTTCATAAATTTCTAAGGAAACAATTCATCAGTATTGTCTCTTGAGGTATTCGAAGCACAGTGTTCCCTTAAACCTCTACTCGCAAAACCAGATGTTTACAGTCCAAGAAGAGCCTAAAGGATAGAACGGGGTGCCTTCTTGATTTCTTATCGTACCCAGTGACTGAATATGTTCTCTCAGTATCACTCAAGGGTCTGTCTAGTTCTTGATTTATATGCATTGTCCTCCATCACAATTTAATATTGATGGGTGCAGGCTAAACAATATACATGTTTGCTTGTTCACAGTCAGGACCTGGGGCGGTGGGGTAGCCTAGTGGTTAAAGCGTTCGCTCGTCACGCCGAAGGCCCGGGTTCCATTCCCCACATGGGTACAACTTGTGAAGCCCATTTCTGGTGTCCCCCGCCGTGATATTGCTGGAATATTGCTAAAAACGGCGTAAAACCATACTCAGCCAGTCAGCTAGTCAGCCAGTCCTCTTGGGGATAGTGATGTTGCCCTTCAAAGTTTGTCAGGCGTTTCATACGAGTTGAGCCATTGGTGATACTGTATGCATCAACACACAGTAGACAATCCAGGACATTGCCGAGACTGATCAAAGCAGTTCGTGGAATATCAATACTAGAAGCGCCTACCTACCTTAAAACCTGGCAGCATAAACACCATACCCAAACATCCACGTCTCATGCAGACCGAGCCACAAACAAAGAACATAGATGTCTTCAAGTGCTGCAACTTCCTGCTTGATATTCCGGTCTTGTAGAAGAATATGGAGTCTGGAATTGGTTTTGATTTAGTTCCGAAAACAGGAACCATATCAATAAAATATGTGTTTGGAGGGCGCCAGTGGAACCACACGGGACACGGTCTAAGATTAATACTGTTGCTTCAGATCATACTTATCTGTAAGTCGGAAGGGGGTTGGGGGTGGGCCAATAATATTTACCAATAGTATTACACGCTGCTTATGTGATGATCCGGGCCGGTAACTGGTTTTATGGCTTTTATGCGCATTGTATTGACCAGTAAACCATCGCTAGCGACGTTGCTGCGGAAACATAGTCCATTTAGGTGGCATATGTTCCCTGTGTGAGTAATGGGTATTGTGAACATCCAGGACAGTGGCTGGCCTTTCGGTCTATATGTATTTTGTATTGACCACGAAACCATCGTTAGCTATGTTGTTCTCATAATTTATTGCATTTGTATGGCGTATGTTAGTCTGTAAATAAATGAGTATTGTGATGATGAAGGGCAGAAGCTATTCTTAAGGTCTTTATGCTCATTGTGACCAGAAAACCATCGGGTTAACAAGGTCATTTCAAGAATATGTTGCACAGATACAAATGCGTATTGTGTAATACAATAAATGAGGTAAAGAGTAATGCTGTAACTTGTTTGAGTGGCATTTAGAAGTTTGTGATGAATGAGGAGAGTTCTATGGATATACAACTTCTTTAATATAATTTGAGCGACGTTTCGGTGTAGCTACTAACACCGTTATCAAGCAAAAAAAATTAAATAAATAGATAATAATAAAAAAAATAAAACATTTTTTTTGCTTGATAACGGTGTTAGTAGCTACACCGAAACGTCGCTCATATTATATTAAATACGTTGTATATCCATAGAACTCTCCTCGTTGTTAGTAATGCTGTGTTAGATGCATGAGCTCAATGATTACTCGCAGTCATAAAATGTACTTCTATTCTGTTACCTCATAACTGATAGTTGTTGCGCGAGTCTTAAATTTTTCATTTTAGTTAAATGTAATTTCTCAGTAGATAAATCGCATTTTCCTATCCATCAGACGCGATTTTGAATTAAGGCCAAGTCATGGTGAAGTAAAAATCATTTATGACGAACCGACGGATACTGGGTTTTTTAAACCCGTCCACTGTTATAACGAAATTAAATTAGCGGTCTCCTTGGCTTCTCTATAACCGTAGTGTATTGGTTAACATGAAGAAAATGAAGTCATGTTTACTTCTGGAAATCAGTTATCATCATTGTTGATTTATACCAGAGAACTTAGTTAAGCACCCCCTGACATATCTCACGATTGAATGAGCCCCGATCTTAACCCTTTGGTTAACATGGTCGTTGTGTGCAAGAAAGGGACCCTCCTGTACAGAACCTGGCCCAATTGGAAGCTGCTTTACGATTGCATAGACTTCTCCTGGAGACGTTCAGGAGGCTGACGGGGCGGTGGGGTAGCCTAGAGGTTAAAACGTTCGCTCGTCACGCCGAAGACCCGGGTTCGATTCCCCACATAGGTACAATGTGTGAAGCCCATTTCTGGTGTTCCCCCTAGGGCTGGGACGGGTAGGAAAAATTGGAATCGAGTACCCGCATGTACTTACCCGAATCGGAATCGAGTACCCGGAAATGTAAGGAATACATAGCTTCAGTCAACTTTCTGAATATTCAATCACGATTTGACAGATATTATAACAGAAAAACTCAAAGGATGGCAATGAGACATTGAAACTGATCTTAGGCTATTTGATTTACGTCTGTTCATAATTAATATATAGAGTAACACCATTACTTACATTGTTACTTAAAACACCGAACATTTGTTAAACAACAGAACTTTTCATTCCCGCTGTTACTGTGATTTGACTACTCACTGCTCATGCGCAGATAAATTACCGTCGTTGATAATAACCTCCATTAACTGGACAATGCCAAAAAATGTGTGTTACGTTAATAATAAAAAAGGACCAGTTATTCATTCAGCCAGTAGACAACTACGTTCATTTGTGATATTCTAACTGAACCTATAATGTTTTACATGCAGACTTTGTGTAAACTTGCATAGAATACAATTTGATTGATGTATTTACTGACTGGAGAATTCTGTACGAGATATACAGATAGGTAACTGTAATGCAACCGAGTTAAGCAATATAGCAAAATGCTTGGCTCGCATCTGGGAAGACTGGTCATTTTGCTCTGTTGCGCAACTCAGTTGCATTCCAGTTCCCCTATTAATTGAAAAACAAAACTATTGTTAAATCGATATTCTAAAATTGTATCTATCTTCATTGAATAACTGTATGCTGAATATTATTTGTTAAACTATAAAATGTATATGTTACGTGAGTTCTGCTTCTATTTCTGATCATCTTTCTGCTTATTGTAATGATAACCAGTCGAACATTGTATTTGCAAATCAGAATATTACTTCCTTAGTTTTAATTGATATTCCCAACACATACAATCATTTAATTGCAATCTCTTTAATTGTCAATGTATTCATGTTAAACGCAAATGTAAAAGCTGTGTTTCGTGAAATTGAAAAAAAATAGAAACTAAAGACAAAATTCAATATACATGTAATCTTAAAAGCTTGATAAGCAATGAACACAAATACACAATGTAATGAACACGTTTATTGTTTAGGTTGTGTTTTAGTGCAATATGTTTTTGCACTGACCTTGTACAGCTTCCGCAGTAGATTGACATATTAGACTGAAAAACCGTATGGGTCTTCAAATTTGTAACTGTGTTGAATTATGAGATTAAGTATATCCTGATCTTGGAGTGTCAGCTTCATAAGGGATGAAGCCCAGGAGTAGCGCAAGTCCCACACCTTCACCACTTCAGTAGAATTCACCAGCAGGGTCTAACACTGATAAATCTCAAAACCATAAGCAGACTGTACTATCAATTTCAGACATGAGAACACAGAGTCGGCATTTGGTTTTCTTGCCATTTGCATCAAGTTCAAAATGAGCCCAAACACTCAACTTAGCATGCGTGTCGTCCATATTGCTCTAGGTTAGAGTTTCCTGCCCTTTTCATTACTGAGTTCTCTCCCTTTCCGGGTACTCGATTCCTTGAAATAGGACTCGATTCCAGCTGTACCCGACCCGGATTCGAGTACCCGAGTATCCGTCCCAGCCCTAGTTCCCCCGCCGTGATGTAGCTGGAATATTGCTAAAAGCGGCGTAAAACCAAACTCAGTCAGTCAGTCAGGAGGCTGACAGGGGTATGAAGAGGAGAGTGATGGCTGCTATACAGTCACATGGAGGTTACGCTCGACATGAAGGACCTTGAATCTTGTACGACATGCCCAATGAAATCTTGAATGTTCACATTCACTAATAAATTCAACATTAAACATTCCAAGGTCATACTTGTACAGACATGGTTTTGTATGGAAATCAGTGGGTTTTCTTAAACTGAGCAAATATCATCATAAAAGCAACATGGATTCCAATCATTTTTATTTTTTTTATGTGTCAAGGATTATACTCATGTTTTTCCATCGTGGTCACCACCAGACGTTTTATGTACGTGTTGAAAACGTATCATTGCAAAAAAAGAAGGGGTGCTTAATTAAGTTCTTTGTGTATTGTGCATGTACTCAACTAACGAAACGACTGTCAGAATATGTGTATTTTCGATTGAGAACGAGGTATGATCAAGCTAAAATAAGACTACTCTGATAAGTTTAATAACCACTATAGAAGTTTGTGAGAAGTAAGAACGGAAGGATACTTTATGGATGAAAACTTCTTATTGACAACAACATACAAATCTTTGCCGAAACACATCGTAGCATGATAAGTGAGTGAGTATAGTTTTACGCCGCACTCAGCAATATTCCAGCTATATGGCGGCGGTCTGTAAATAATCGAGTCTGGACCAGACAGTCGAGTGACCAACAGCATGAGCATCCTTCTACACAACTGTGGGCCGATGACACGTGTCAACCAAGTCAGTGAGCCTGACCACCCGAGCCCGTAAGTCGCCTCTTAGAACAAACATGGGTTACTGAAGAGTCATTCTAACCCGGACTTTCACAGATCGTATCATGATAAGACAGTTTACATCTACACAGTAGCTGACTGATCTGCATGTTAACAAAGAGTAAGCGAATTAATTTGGTTTTACGCTGCTTTTAGCAACATTCCAGCAACATCACGGCATGGGACACAAGAAATGGGCTTCACCCTATGACTCATGGGTGAATCAAACCCAGGCCTTCGGCGTGACGATCGGACGCTTTAACCACTAGGCTACCTTACCGCCCCTATTAACAAAGAGTGCGGTTCTAAATTGTTTGATAGATGATGTAGTTATTTGCATATGATAACAGAATTTGATCACAGTATTTTTCACCACAATGGTAGAATATGTCATGTATCATTGACATATTTTGAAGAATATTGTAAAAACGGTATATCGGTATTTTTCGTCTCCGTTGAATTCGATAAAGTGAATGCTTGGAGTTTTATAAGTGAGGTCATCTTTCTGGCTGTGACAGACAAAAAAACCCCACAAACTAATGTCACTCTGCTTTACTCTCGACTTAATACAACTTCGAAACAATGATTGTTCGGTATAAGTGATGAAACCACGGTGTCATGGAACTGATGGCACTGTCACTTCCTGTCATGTAGAAAGAGCAACACAGACACATGCCTTTTATAAATGAAATAATCATAAACGAGACTGTAACCTCCATTCCACCATACCTCGTTGCAGCTTGAATACGTTCATTAGAAGTCAGTATCTCTTTCCATTTTCGTAAGTCACGAATGGTTTTTTTTATCTGCAGAGTCTACAAATGTAAATGTGAATTTGTAAATGTACGTACAAGCGACGACGGGTTCATCTAAAAGGTAAACGCCTGCGGGTGGCGTCACTTGAGCTCAACATTAATCAGATATCATAAAAATAATAAGAAACATTTCCATGTCCACGGGTATAAGGTGCTTCATACATTTTATGGCAACTGACCAGCTGAACATTGCACTGTGATATCTCATTGGTGAGAGACAGACAGACCTTGACGTTACCCTCCCTGCCTCTCGACAAAATATAGCATGTTAAGTGGATCTGCGACATGGAATGTCAATTAACTGGCACTATCCGTCCAGATTTGTACCAGCAAATTTCATTCTGGAATTGAAATAATCCTAAACGGGACTTTCAACCCCACTTCATCCCAACTAAACACTGCTTTAACACGCCCACAGATGAACCAATCAGAAAACATTTATTTGCTGCAAAGATTAAATATTGCATTTAATACTTACACGCCTCAGATCAAGACTGTCTGGGTTTGTAAACGGTAAGTCAGAATTATTCCTGTATATCGTCTCTGTGCTATTTCCCTGAAGCTATGTTTTACTACTTTATCTCGGCTGTCAGTTGATGTCGTCTGAATCGTTTAAGTAGTTGGATGGAAACCAGCATTTGTCAATATCATCTACCGTGCTCACACGGATAAATAGTTTTATATCTCTTGCGTTTGATCAGATGAGGAAGTGACTGGTAATGAAGATAATGTTTTGCTATCAAGTTATCTTCTTTCAATCGCCAACAAAGGTGGAGTACAGGCCGTTTGGCATTGCACACTCTCGTAATATAAGAGACATCTTGTCTCACCCATATTTCAGACATGTGCCGATTACAGGCGTCTGATTACTGAATACATGATCAAGTGAATTGGGTTTAAGGCCACATTGCAGTTGCTTACCAGCTTGATTTAGAACTAATGCAGGTCTGAGATTTGATCCATTTCGTAACTTCTCGAGTGAGGGTATGTTCAAAAAACAACTTTGACTCTCGTGGGATACGAAAAAAAAACAAACAACGATCATTGGTATAAGTTACGCTTCATAAATGTTCAGTAGAGCACTGCCGGATGGACCAAGTTCTCATAGACAATGTATTCATCAAGGTGTCATTTGGATCACTGTCTCCAGTGTCAGATCATTGTGGTGAAAGCTCGAGTGCGACCATGCTGAAAAACCAACAGCATTATAACAACATCTAGGGGCATTAGAAGAAACGATCATAGGTATAAATAAATAGGTGTCGTGTACTATGATGTTCTTAAGGTGTCCTTCATCCTTCATCTACTGTCCCCAACATCTCATGTATATATATCACCCAAATTACTTCTCATGTATCACTTGCTTGACAACGACTTTAGAATCTATGTCGAAACGTCGCCTATACAGAATAAAGAAGTTGCATATCCATAAAAATAGTCCTCATTCTGCATTATCACCTGTATGTTGTGTCAGATACCAAAAACCCCACCCTACACAACCAGTCCCATGTAATATTTTGTTCTGTCTGTCATGTTATCCCGTACTGCTGATCTACAGCCATTCTTCTGGTATGCGGCCTGGGGATAAGAAACCTCTTTCGTATTTTTTAATGTATTTTGAAACATACCGTGTAATGATTCGAGAAACTATTGAAGGGTCCACTTAATCTTGTGAGAAATCTCCTGTCACTCAAGTCTCCTCCTGGATTCTTAGACTGGTTAAGATCACCCTGACACTCAATGAACTTGCGGACACGTTTACAGCCGTTAGCTATCCATATTTGAATTAAAAGATTCAATAACTGGAAACAAGTCTCCAAATTCAGCATCGCTCAATGTATCATTTCACAGACATATCTTGTAAATGAAGGTGAGTGAGTGAGTTTAGTTTTACGCCGCACTCAGCAATTTTCCAGCTATATGGCGGCGGTCTGTAAATAATCGAGTTTGGACCAGACAATCCAGTGATCAACAGCATGAGCATCGATCTGCGCAATTGGGAACCGATGACATGTGTCACCCAAGTCAGCGAGCCTGACCACCCAATCCCGTTAGTCGCCTCTTACGACAAGCATAGTCGCCTTTTGTGGCAAGCATGGGTTGCTGAAGACCTATTCTACTCCGGGTCTTCACGGGTCTAAATAAAGGTAAAGAACCGAGCGTAGAGACAGTTTATTGCTTCCATGTGCTTGAGAGTTAGAGTTAGTTAGTGAATGTGTCGCCTGAAGCAAATCTTCCCTGATGTTTTTGTCTTAAAGTGTGACCCGAACTCGGATGTTCTATACATGACACAAGTAAAATCACTCGTGACGATACCCACTGTTGGCGTCAACTGTCTTGACATTAATGACATATGACTTTAAATATTCACAAACCAATAACAAGTAACTGGAGTACACATTAACCGCCAGATTATCCTCTGAAGCAAGTGGCATCCTGTACACGAACCATACCCTAACAACGTCATTTGCTTTTAGAAAATGTATATATTATGGCTTGGAGACCAAAGCCTCATGTCCAGACAAGTGGCGAGTTTGAGGTCGCGTTCTCACCTTCACAAACGTCAGATCGGGCTGACACCACGCGGGAAAGTAGGTGATGGTGTCACATTGAACATGTGTAATCACATTGAACTCCCCATGGCCTCGCTAAGACATGGCGGCCACAGTGTCAGTATCAGTTCATCAGTTTAATCAATAAACAGCCGAGGCTAACCGCCCATGTAATTCTATTAGGCTGTTGGTTAGGATGTTTGAGTAACAATGTGATGAGGATGGGGAGTGTCCTGGAGGCATCAGTGACGTCAGTGTCAGCTGTCACATGACTGTAGGAGAACCAGATGGGACGTGGTATACTTCCACCAGCAACAGCTTCAAGTTCAGAGTCCAGAATGTCTACCAATCACGTTTGTTGTATGATTTCATCTGTCCAAATAATGTGATGATTTATTATTTTACATGCCGGTGAACCGTACGACTGGCCTCGTGGAATTCCAGGAGAAATTCCCAATGTCGCTTCCCCGCGTGTATTTGAATGATGATGTAGTGCCGAGGAAACTATTTCAAACATCGCACATGGTGTCCTCTGTACGATTCCGATGATTTAAGCAAATATCTGTGTTGACTGTAAGAGTGTTGTCCCACAGGCATTAATGGAGGTGATGAGGATCGGAGGGTCTTGTCCTGGAGGCATCAGTGACGTCAGCGTCAGCTGCATTGTAGGAGAGGCAGATGGGACGGGGTCTTCCCACTTACCCAACTCCTTTTGTTTCAGTAGAAGAAATCACTGGGGTGTCATAATCCCCTTTAATCCCTTATTTGGTTCCCTGTGAAATAGTATCCGGGGCCAAATGGGATAAAATGCCACTACGTTTGATTCAATGTTTGTCTGTATTTATTAATTATATATATATATAATTATCCATTTATACAACTTAATACAACATCATATCACATATTATACATCAATATTTCACAGCACACTTTTCACACATTTATATTGTATTGTCCAAATAGTGCTATAAGTTTTAACTTTCCACACTAGATTTAATTGTAATTGTGATATTCTGGTTGTTTTACTGTCCTTTGACGACAGGGATATATAATATACACATATTCCATTTCAATATCAAACGTGTTCTCTTCACGATATGGCAGAAATATTGCCGATGTGACGTTAAATATTAACTCACTCACTCACTCTTGATACTGAACTTACAGCCCCCGTAGACCAAGTACTGACCGCCGTGTCCATTGGGAATGGAACTAGTGTTTACGTGAAAGTTTGCCATAGTGCAATGGAGAAACAAGGAAATCTCCATACTTTATAATACTTGTCGTTGGTATAGTTCACTTAATTAAAATTCAATTTGTAGCAAATGATATGAATATGGTTCAGATAGTTTATCTTGTGAAATATGTTCACTGGTGGTCATGAGGTTGCTCTGATCGGCCCTGATTGTAGTGCTGGGTGAACTTATGTCACAACCTTAGCAGGGGTAACAAATTCACCCTGCACTATCACTGACCCGTAACTGTTAATCTTTTTTAATCCCCCGAGCAAGTTGGGTAAGTGGGAATGAGCCGATGGGATGTGGTATGCTTCCACAAGCAACAGCTTCAAGCTCAGAGTCCTGCTACAGCTGCCAGTTACTTTTGGTGTCATCAACAGCTGTCAAGTAATGTGATGATTCCATCAGTGTGGGGTCGTCAGAGACAAATATCGCGGAAAAAGACGAATCTAGTTTTGACCGGCTCATAAATGATTCATACCGATGAACCGTAAGACAAGCCCTGGAGAATTCCAGTAGTAATTCCCAAATTCGTTTCCCCACGTGTATTTGATCAAAAATGCACAGCCGAGGGAACCATTGCCAACATTGTATAAGGTATCTTTTGGACGTTCCCGATGAATGAGGAAGTGAGTTAAAGTTTAACGTGGCATGGACAATATTTCAGCCATGTAGCGACTGCCGATGATATAAGCATGCGTATAAAACCAATGTGGTGAAGCAGAGTTTCTTGGAGGAGTCAATGGCGTTAAAGTCAGTTGTCATGTAATTGCAGACGAGCCAGATGTAACGTGGTATACTTTGACCAACAACAGTTTCAATCTTAGATTCATTTTATTCCGTTATGGTTCCAGTCCTATTACGTTTGCGTTGGGATTTGAACTGTCAAACAATGCGTTTGGTGCCAACAGTATGGATCCGTTAGATGTAGCTCTAGCGGAGGTGGATGCAGCAATGTTTTTGGGGTCATGTTACGTTTTATGCTGATAAAGCGGGTGGGAATGGGGAAAACGATTTCAAAATGTGACAGCCTCAAGAATATAAACCCTTCACTTATTCCTAAACCATATACATTCATTATACCTTTTCATCTACATCATGTGCAGACATTTATGAATGACTATGGAATAGACATGATGCCAGTTGGAGAAAATGATTGCACAAGCTGATTCGCCAGTGGCAACCGCGCAAACACATGCAAGAACAAGAGAAGTAAGCACCCAAACAGCCAGGGGAACATATTGCAAGTCGTAAGACCTGCTTGGGACATCAGGCCTAAAGGCTGGCTGAGTATGGTTTTACGCCGTGTTTAGCAATATTCCAGCAATATCACGGCGGGGGACACCAGAAATGGGCCTCACAAGTTGTACCCATGTGGGGAATCGAACCCGGGCCTTCAGCGTGACGAGCGAACGCTTTAACCACTGGGCTACCCCACCGCCCCCCAGGCCTCTGATGATGAAGCATACTAAAATTGGATTTGAAAAAAATAATCCCTGCATATGGAATCTCGGGAATAGTATGTACCACTGAGTGATGAGGGTTACCAAGGAAACAATATGGACATTGTTATTATATGGCATATTTGATTCGGATATTTCGAAGTGCTTGTGCGACTGTTTTCAGCTAGATTACATTTGTGTCAAGCGTTCGTTTACCCTATGAATATAGCCTCTGAAATCCAGAATACAGGCTCAGAAATTCCAGTTTGTTTTGAGGGCCATGCAGAAAGAAAACATGAATGATTGTTAGATGAAAATAAATTCACTTTAAACTGAGATATTGATCCCAAAGCCCTCGTACACTGTGTGTGTGTAGGTGGAGGACGAATCTTTCATAACTCGGAAAGACGACCATCAATAGTAAGTGAGAACAATCTGAAAGAGTATGCCATCTGTAATATGGACCAGGTCGCGCAAGGTCAAAGGTATTGTTCATCCAAACACATTGCTTAGAATCCTCTAGATATCATTGAATGTGTGTTAATGAAAGTAGTTTAGGAAGTGTTTGCAATACTGATTCAAATGTCACCCTAGATCAGCGACAAGGTTGTCAAATATGAGATAACCTGGGCCGTTGTCCCCAGCACATAATCATGTTAAAGCTGTATTTGCAAGTGTGAGAAACGCTGGATTATTTCTAATTAGATCTTAAACCCGTCAGTTTTGTGGCCTTGTCAGTTGATACAAAGGATTCGGTTTCATTACAGATGGCATCACCGTCGACTGAGATGTATTCACCGTCGACTGAGATGTATTAAGAGCCCGGGATTTGACAACAACAGAACCAATTGTCAACAATAGACCATGGGAATATCGACCTACACCATCCAAAGGCGTTTGTTATCCCAACAGTGTCTCCGCGTTCAGCATATGAAAGATTTATTTTGTCTCTATGGCATCAATTTGTCATCTTCTTGACCATAGACAACGAAAGCCAATGATGAATAGGATCTAACAGAACTACTGCCGATCCGTTGCCAAACCATACACCAACCTTGTTATACCGTGGACATGGCACCATATTTCACTGTCAGATTAATGTGGTAGGCAAGTCTACATCTACGCCTACGTTAGAAGTTTACCATTCAGATGGAACACATTGTCTGTGACATGTATTAATAAATGCCGAACTGGGCATTCAGTTGTGATAGGTGTTTATTGCTTATGAAAATGTAAAGGCTTTCTCATTTCTTGTGAATATGGAGTGAGTGAGTGAGTTTAGTTTTACGCCGCACTCAGCAATATTCCAGCTATATGGCGGCGGTCCGTAAATAATTGATCTGGTCCAGATAATCCAGTGATCAACAACATGAGCATCGATCTGCGCAATTGGGGACGGATGACAAGTGTCAACCAAGTCAGCGTCCCTGACCACCCAATCCCGTTAGTCGCCTCTTACGACAAGCATGGGTTACTGAAGATCGATATTCTAACCCGGACCTTCACGGGGTACGACAAGCATGGGTTACTGAAGATCAATTCTAACCCGGACCTTCACGGGGTACGACAAGCATCGGTTACTGAAGATCGATATTCTAACCCGGACCTTCACGGGGTACGACAAGCATGGGTTACTGAAGATCAATATTCTAACCCGGACCTTCACGGGGTACGACAAGCATGGGTTACTGAAGATCAATTCTAACCCGGACCTTCACGGGGTACGACAAGCATGGGTTACTGAAGATCAATTCTAACCCGGACCTTCACAGGGTACGACAAGCATGGGTTACTGAAGATCAATTCTAACCCGGACCTTCACGGGTTATGAATATGGAACATGTTGTGTCACCTTTATTTACAGTCACTGCTCCAGCAACAGGAGAGCGGCAGCATTCAACGACAGAATGCATGATGTCTAAGTTCAGCCATTTGTGAATATTTGAATCCAACAATGAGTATTGGTCTCTTGCTAACAAACCACTGGTCAAAGTCAGTATTGATCGAGGAGTATATTATCAGTTTACCATAGCAACTAACCTCTACGTTACTTTGGTATATTTTACGACAATGATTTTTACAGATAAAGAACCAATTACATAATCGCAAGACCGCCTCCGTGGTGTAGTGGTTAGAGCATCCACCCGGAGAGCAGAAGGTCGTGGGTTCGATCCCCGACCGCGTCATACCAAAAGACGTTAAAATATGGTACATGTTGGTCCCTGCCTGGCGTTCGGCATTAATGGGTACAACAAGGATTGGTCGGCTCCGAGTCAGTATAATGTGTCTGAGTGGGGTATTCATGCTTCACTGCGGCATGGTATCTGAGTGGGCTAGCACTATAAAACATGCTTCAGTCTGGGCTAGTACAAGCAGCCGCACATACACGTACACACGCATGCACGTCGTCATATGAGCGAAATATTCTCAAGCACGACGTTAAACTCAATTTCACCTCACCTCACATAATCGCAAGGAATCTTGCAATGCTATTGAACCCCCTCAAGTTATCTTGATTTATATTTTGACTCATCTCAGTGAAACAAAATGCACAAAACGATAATGAGATAATTTGCGTGCAGCAAGTGCAAAACCGTTTCTACAAAACCTTAATGCAAGTTTACAAAACTGAATCATGTCTGATAAAACAATTCATCGCTCCCGAGCATTTGGTAATTGACATTAATATAAACATCAACGTCTGTGTTTAAAACAAGATTCCAGTCATAACCAAAGATGAAGTGTTCATTGTTAAAAGACAAAGCTTGCTGAAGTATGGAAATATATATAATCACCTTTAATTACCCTATGAATTTTGTAAGAAAAGTTGTTATTGATTAAAATTGCAACACCTCGGGATTGGCTATTATTACAGTTATGGATACAATCAAAACCCCATTCTGCTCGAACGTACAACTCTAACTTATTGACAAAATGGGCATCTTGGAGCAAGTAAATTGAGTGTTTCTTGGCTCTCAAAAACTTTAAAACATCCTTCCTTTTTTGTAGATCTCCTAAGCTTAAGCCTCGACAGTTTGGAGAACGACAGCTAAATTTGTCATCAATGTTACAGATTGTTGTCTAGCTGTCCCCTGGCTGCTTAGTTTTGACTGTAACAGGGATTCAGAACTAAAATTTAAATTACATAAAAAAAATATAAAAATAAAAATATCGCAATTCCTCATTCATTTAAAGTGATTTATTTACCATTTGTACCCATGAAGATCCGGGTTAGGTTCAGCAATGCTCAGCAATTCATGCATGTCGTATGAGGTGACTGACAGGGTCTCGCTGTCAGGCTCGCTGACTGGGTTGACACATGTCATCGTATCCTATTTGCATTGACCGATGCTCATGATGTAGATCACTGGATTGTCTGGTCCAGACTCGATTATTTACTGACCGCCGCTAAATAGCTGGGATATTGCTGACTGCGGTGTTAAACGACTAAACAACAAACAACCAGAATGATGTTCAACATCAAGATTTGAGATAGTTTTAGCAGTCTTCACACAAGTTGAGCCATTGGTGATACTGTATATATCAACACTCAGTAGACAATCCAGGACATTGCCGACATGGATTAAAACAGTTTGTGAGTTATCAATGCCAGAAGCGCTGACACGGCTTAAAACCTGGCAGCAGAGTTTGTGAGATGCAAGCAACAACCTTTCATGATAGAGAGGTCCTCAAACAAAGAACATAGATGTCTTAAAGTGCTGCAACTTCCTGCTTGTTATTCCGTTCTTCTGGACGAATATCGATTCTGAAATTGGTATTGATTTGGTTCGGAAAACAGGAACCATTTCAATAAAATATGTTTTTGGATGAGCGCCAGTTAAACCACAATGAACATGGTCTAACATTAATAAGGTTTCTTCCAATCCTTCTCGTTTGGCAGGGTATCGGTATCAATATAGGCTGCTTATGTGATGATTCGGGACGATAACTGGTGTTACTGATTTTGTGTTCATGTATTGACCAGTAAACCACATCATTAACGATGTTGCTGCCGATATATTGTCCTTTCAGATGGCATATTTTTTTTCTGTGGAACAATGGTTATTCTGCAAATACAGGACAGTGATTTGTCTGTCGGTTTATATGTATTTTGCATTGACCATTAAAACATGGTTAGCAATGTTATTCCCAGAGTCTATATTTGCATTTGTATGGCGTATGTCATCGGTGAAGTTAAGCAGCGTCGAGCGCAGAGAGTCCTTGGATGGGTGACCGTGTTTGGCAGCTTGACTCCTGAGAGTTTCTAGGACTTGAGTCCTGCCCCACAACGCAGCACATGTGACACATGTGGTCTCACCTTTAGACAAGTGAGTTTGTTCAAAATTGTCTCTGTTCACCCAGCAGGAACATGGGTACCCGGTGGAAAAAGGTCATATGACTATAACCTTCTAGCGCCTAATAGGCAACTTGGGTTATCCGGGGTAATAATGTGCTGTGCCTTGATTGTTAGCGCTATGAGCATACCTAGTGTGGAGTTTGGCGCCATATAAAATCGACACATTATTATTATTATTATTATTATTATCTGTTACAGATTAAAGATAATATGCAGCAGAGAGGGTTCGGGTGATCCTGGCACAGTCAAGCTGGTAAGGCTCATCATCAGCTCAGGGCCCTGGCCCCCTCTACATGCAGCCCAGACAGCGAATGGGACTTCTCCCAGGAAACGCTGCCTAGTCGAACCCACCAAGAACTTTCCGGAGAATATGAAGGCTCCCCAACACTGCAGCCTTCTGCATTACCCAGAGTGTCAGATGAGCTGTACTCCCGGTGGAGAACCCGGGCACTCTCCTGATCTGCGCCAAGAGATCAGGAGGTACCAAACCAAGGGCACCGAGAACAATGGGGAGCCTGACGACAGTGTACTTGGGATGCAAGCGAGACATTTCAAAGGCGAGGTCCGCATATTTATCATGCTTTTCCTTGATCTTGTCAATCACATTCCTGTCAAAAGGGACAGAAAATTCAATGATATATATAAATTCATTGGCTTTATCAAAAAGGACAAGATCAGGTTTGTTAGCTGGAATTCTTCTGAGGCTGTATATGGGCCTATTCCACAGAAGTTTGAAAGCATCATTTTCCATGACGCCCTGGACATGTTCAGGGTCGTACCATGGATGGACCTCGGAGTCAAAGCCACAGGCATGTCGGAGACGGTAGTAAAAGCAACGAGCCATGCCATCATGTCGTTTAAGATATGCTGTTTGTGCCAAGGAAGGGCATCCACTGACTATTATTATTATTATTATTATTATTATTATTATTATTATTATTATTATTATTATTATTATCGTGTGATACAACATATCAGGTCCATTAGTGATGGGTTAGTTGGTTGCATTCAATCTCCATCATAAAACATTGATGCATTTATTTTCATTATTATCTATTATTCATTATTAACCGTCGTTGCACGTGTGTGATTTTTGTCAATGTCATTTCTCGGTAGATAAATCGCATTTCATTTTCTTCATCCATCAGAGGGGCGGTGGGGTAGCCAAGTGGTTAAAGCGTTGTTGTCACGCCGAAGACCCGGGTTCGAATCTCCACATGGGTACAATGTGTGAAGCCCATTTCTGGTGTCCCCCGCCGTGATGTTGCTAGAATATTGCTAAAAGAGACGTAAAACCAAACTCAGTCAGTCAGTCAGTCAGTCACCCATCAGAGGCGATTTTGACGTTGGGGCTAAGTCAAGGTGCAGTAAACTCTGGTTATAACGCTTACACGCTTACAAAAAACTGACGGATACAACCATTGTTTGTCGTAACGACTGCGTCCTCCTTCATATTTTAGTCGAAATGCGTACAACTACTGTTATAACGAACTTGAATTGCTTGAAATATCATGTACTATTTATTTATAATGCCTATGATATACTTAGAACGAAATATATAACAAAGTTCACTAAAGAACCACTTACTCATTACTCTGTCGTAAATCGTTTGCAAAACCAAAATGTTGCTATCATATACAATGTTGGCCTTTACTTATACCATGTACAGAAATTGATAAACTCCAGGACATAGAGCTGCAAAGTTGTCTTGCGCACCCACTGAAGACAATGTCAGTCTGATTGTATTATGGGCGAGGGCCTTTTTACTGAATAAATGCTGTCTGTCTGTCTGGATTAGCGGCCTCTCCTTGGGTTCGTTATAACAGTAGTTTATTGTATAACATGAAGAAAATAATAACATCGAAGTCGGTTTAAGAGTGTATACGAGGTGGACCTGTGATATGGAATATCATTGAGCTCGCACTATGATTCCTGCGTTTTACCAGCAAATTCTATGACGATAAAATAATAATAAACCAGATTTTTAACCCAATTTCATCTACACTCAACACTGCTGTACTAGGTCCACAGATGAGCCAATCAGAAAATAAATATTTGTCGCAAAGATTAGGCACTGCTTTTAATAATAACACGCCTCAGATCAAGACTGTCTGGGTTTGTAAACGGTAAGTCAGAATTATTCCTGTATATCGTCTCTGTGCTATTTCCCTGAAGCTATGTTTTACTACTTTGTCTCGGCTGTCAGTTGATGTCGTCTGAATCGTTTAAGTAGTTGAATGGAAACCAGCATTTATTAATATCGTCTGCCGAGCTCACACGGACAAATGGTTTTATATCTGTTGCGTTTGATCAGATGAGGAAGTGACTTGCAATGAAGATCATTGTTTTGCTATCAAGTAATCGTCTTTCATTCGTCTATAAAGGTGGAGTACAGACCGTACAGACAGTGCACAGTTGATATTAGACGCATCTTATCTCACATATGTAGGACTCGGATCCATGGCAGGCCTCAAATCCGTGGCGGATTACCAAATCCATTGCAGATCTTCAAATCCATGGCTAGTTGCCGTACCCACCCTAATAATCTGAGGCGGATTTCCTACATATCGTCATTAGAACATTTCACCTCGGTAGAAAAGGGGTTTATGGCACTTCATTTATGTGATTCTAACTTACTGATACCCCTGGGCCTAGATTTTCGAAGCTCTGTTAGCACTAAGATCGTCTTTCGATATTGTTAATGTTTTTACGACTATCATAGAACTAAGAGAGCTTCGAAAATTTAGACCATGCTAATCTTGCAAATCTTTACACTTCCCCATTTCGGATTCAGCGTTTTCAGTTTTGTAATTGCAAGTATTTTTTCCGTGTCGTTCCAAAATGTTTCTGCATTTGGATCTTTTGATACGGGTCTCATCTTCTTTGTAGGTGACTCCACAATTACAAAACCATCATTTTCTATGTTTTCCATTTTCTTAGCTTTGAAGATTTTCCTGAGATTACTATCGCCACGAACGGCTAGTGTCGAATAACGTCGGGGACGGTTAGCGATTATGACGTCATCGAGTAATGACGTCATTACGCGAGACGTCATGTAACAATCGAACAATCAGACCTGCCACGGATTAGGAAACCCGCAATAGATTAGAGAGACCCACCTCAGATCTGAGTCCTACACATATTTGAAACATGTGTTGATAACAGGCGTCTGATCATTGATCATGTGAGCTGGGTTTAAGGCCGCTTGGAACAGTGTTGTAGTTATATCACTGCTTACCAGCTTCATGTATACCAGCCCAGACTGATGCAGGTCTGAGATTTGATCCATTTTGTCAAATCTCGAGTGAGGGCATGCTGAAACACCAACAGCACAAGTGACTCCAGTGGGATTAGAGCCAACGATCATAGGTATAAATGTAGTTGTTTGAGTGGCATTCTAGAAATTGGTGATATAGAGATTACAATACTTTATGGATGACCACTTCCTCCGTCAACAGATCGCTGAAATTGTCCAGAAGTCAAAGCCACAGCAACCAAACATCACCAAAGGGGGTGAAACAAGCCATCGCCGACCTGCGCAGAGACAAAACCATCCCCATCCTCCCTGCTGACAAGGGCAAGGCAACAGTAGTGCTCAACACCCCTGACTTCGACACCATGGTCAGCAAAATCCTTGACGACACCAACACCTACCGAAAAATCAACAAAGACCCAACACTGAAGCTGCAGAGACAACACAAGGCCCACCTGAAAAGGCCATTCTTAAAATAAAGAACTTGATCATCCATAAAGTCTTGTCATCTCGGTATAAATGTAGTTCCATACGTTGCCATTAGAGATTGCCATTAGGTCTGGTGGACCTTATGCTCGTGTACTATGCTGTTCCTCAAGGTGTCTTTGGGATCACTGTTTAGAGTGTCAGATCCATCTCCCGAAGTAATACGTTGCTCTTCAAGGTGTCTTGAGATTCAGATCTGCTCTTGTAATATGATGTACCGCAAGTTCAGCAGATTGCAAGCCTCTGTGTCAGATCCCACACACTCCCATCCCTAGTCCCCATCTCTACAATACCATGTCCCCTACATTTTCATCCCTATGCTCACCTGTCTGATCTCACCAGATCCCATCCCCACAACCCGTCTCTGTAACATTATGCTCCTTTTGACTGTTTCCATGTTCCAGCCTGTCTGTCATATTCCTGTAATGCTGATCTCCAGTCTGTCATCTTGCCTGGGGGGAAGAAATCCTCCCGTTTTTTAAAATGTATTTTCCACGCTTCACCGCTGTTAAAAATCACCGTTTATTGATTCGAGTGACGGATGAAGGGTCCACTTAATCTGGAGTATTTCACATTAATTCATGATCTGTGAGGAATCTCTTGTAACTCCAGTCTCCCCCTGAATGGATTCTTAGACTGGTTAAGATCACCCTTACACTCAATGAACTCGATCTAGTTTGCACGACACGCGCCACCTGGCGACAGGCTTCGCTCCATCTTCACAACCTTTAGCTATCCTTCTTTGAACTGAAAGAAACAATACTGGGAAAACATTTCCCCAAATTCATCATCACTCTGACAATATCAGCTGACTGAGATGTCTCATATGAAGGAAAGGACCTAGCTGCGGGACAGTTTGTTGCTTTCATGCACTTGATATTTAGAGTTGTTTAGTGAATCAGTGAATGTGTGTGGTGTCGCCTGAAACAAATTGTCGCTGATGTTCTGATTGCAGAACCCAGATGTTTGCTCGTCACACAGGAACCCCAAGTTCCATAAACCACACAATAAAATCACTCGTGACGAAACCCATTAATGGTGTCACCTGTCTTCCATTGAAGCCAGTGAAATCCACGTCTTTAGGTTTTAGAGAATATAGATATATCATGATTGCAGACCACGGCATCATGTCCAGACAAGTGGCGAGTTTCAGGTCAGGTTATCACCTTCACAAACGTCAGATCGGGTTCATACGTATACCGTGAGGGGAATTAGCTTATGGTTTCTGGATAATCACACTGAACTCCCCTTGGCCTCGCTAAGACATGGCGGCCACAGTGTCAGTATCAGTTCATCAGTCTAATAAATAAACAGCCGAGGCTAACGGCTCACATAATTCTATTAGGCTGTTGGTGAGGATGTTTGAGTAACAATGTCGTGATAAGGATGGGGATTGTCCTGGAGGCATCAGTGACGTCAGCGTCAGCTGTCATTGTAGGAGAACCAGATGGGACGTGGTACACTTCCACCAGACTGACTGACTTTAGTTTTACGACGCTTTTAGCAATATTCAAGCAATATCACCGCGGGGGACACTACAAATGGGCTTCACACATTGTGCCCATGTGGGGAATCGAACCCGGGGTCTTCAGCGTGACGAGCAAACGCTTAAACCAATAGGCTACCCCACCGACCCCAGACAAGCTTAAAACTGCTATAAAAATGATTCATTATGTTTAAGCTGAGTGTGCAAACGATGCAATGTATAAAATAGTTTAAATAAAGAAGTGAAGGTCTGTAAAATAAACGTGTACATGGTGCACTGCATGCGTCATATTATGACGTCATACGATTGTTAGCGATACAGCTTCTCGGCGGAGAGTTTGGCGGTTACCTTGGCAGCGGGTAATATTTTTTCCAGTTGTCACCCGCCTGGGAGGGGTGACACGGAAACTTGTTAAAGCATCATTAACAAATGAAATTAAAGTATATTCCATGGGTAAAAACCGTTGTGTCGAACTTTTATGTGTCGAATGTACAGTTGCTAGAAATGATAACTTGGTCCCTGCGTATTCCTGTGTCGAACCTCGGTCAAATGGAAGTATTTATATTGGTCCTTTCAACGTCGACACAAAGGTGTTTGACGAAATTGTTGCCAGGAAGCTACTTTCCATCCTTCGTTTTTGATGGGAAACTGTTATACAATTGTGTTGCTACCTTACACCATTAGCAGTGAGTGAGTGCGTGTGTGAGTGCGTGCGTAGGTTTACGCCGCTTTTATCAATATCCCAGCAATATCATGGTGGGGGACACCAGAAATGGGCTTCCCACATTGTACCAATGTGGGGAATGGAAACCGGGTCTTCGGCGTGACGAGCGAACAATTTAACCACTAATTCCATGCTTACACTGATTATGATCCCTGTTTGCACAATACAGATTCACCAAAATTTTAAAAAAGCCTGAGGCATGCTCTCACTCAATGTTCTTTTTACCATGTCAGAGGTATGAAAACAAACTCACCAAAGGAAATAACATTTTCAGAAATCTGTACATCGTGACGTTGATGGTTCATCTACAGAAATCTGTACATTGAGATATTGATGGTTCATCCACAGAAATCTGTACATCGAGATATTGATGGTTCATCCACAATCGCAGTTTAAGTGCAAAAAAGATGCTTTCCTATAAGAACAAACGACAATCTGCTGTCAAACGGCGAATGGCTTAGGTAACACAAACCTAAAACGTTCCACAAAAAGCCATCATGGCACTGAAGAGGTTTCCGTATAATGGTATTCATGGAGACCTATTGCTGAGAAATGTCTAGATGTCAGGGACATTTTGTAAATGAATGCAGTGAAGGAACTTAAGTGTTTGCAATTCTGATCCATCTGTTTCTTCAAACTGGCGGATACCTATGAAGATCCGGGTTAGAGTTAATCTTCAGTAACCCATTCTTGTCGTAAGAGGCGACTAACGGGATCGGGTGGTCAGGCTCGCTGACTTGGTTGCCACATGTCATCGTTTCCCAATTGCGTAGATCGATGCTCATACTGTTGATGACTGGATTGTCTGGTCCAGACTCCATTTTTTACAGACCGCCGCCATATAACTGGAATATTGGACTGAACAATTATGTTTGGGTTGTATTTGCGTGTGTGATGCACGTCGGTTTATTTCTAATTGGATTTAGTATTTCAGTATTTCGCTCTTGACCACACAAAGGATTACGTATTGTTACTGATAGAATTACCGTGAAGCTTTAGTGTCGCTATGCCCCATCATCCAACACGGTTCTGGCAACAGATCAAAGGGAAAATCCTTGTACTTGACGTATGAAGTTTCTTAATCACAAATGTGTCCCGGTGTAGCAGCATAGTAGTTGTGTTTTCATTATAACAAGGTTTTGTTTTATACTTGATCGTGGACAAAAACATCCCATCGTCTCAGACCAAGCACGTCTTACAGTACAACTTGGCCAGTTGCCAAGCAATCTAGTGAACATCTAATACCCGTCATAATCCACTTTTACTGTCAGAGTATTGGAAGAGGCAAGCCCAATGTGACGCAGTGTGTATACGTATACCAAATACATGAAACCCTTTGTCTTTTTACTTTTATTCAGAAAAGCTTAATGCTGTAGAATCAATAGTTCAGAAGACATCGCTACTCGTGAATATAAGAAAGGCTCTGTCACTGCTCCAAAGTGAAGAGAGCGCTAATCTTACACGCAAAGTTTATTCCTGACAACCAACTCATGTAGAATCACCAAATCGGCTGCCTTGGACGTTTTTACAGATGTACATGAAGACCTTTTCATCACTGGAATATATCAACATTTCAACAACAATTTCTATATAGGAAGGGAAACGTATAACACTAAAATTTGTATTGTTTACTGCGCAAATTTTCTGAATCAATAAAACAATTTACTGGTTTGTCTCATAAGGCGCTTGGTCGAATGTTCTGCTGACATAGAAAGAACTGTTTTAACTAGTTCTTTTGGAGATCTAAAACAAACGAATGGAGTATTTTAATTTTTATTTAATGTTAAAATTTGTCTGACAAGATTTTCTAAGTTTTGTTCAGGTAGTTGGGAATTCCATAACAGAGGACAGAGGACCTGCTTTGGCGAAAGCTCTATCGCCATAACTCGCTCTGCGGGTAGAGGGCACTACTGCTTGTTTTAAAGAGGCTGATCTCAGGGTTCGAGATGGCTGATACCATGACACTAGTTCAGTCAGGTATTCTGGAGCTTGGTTGTGAAGGGCCTTGTGCACAAACACCAACACCTTGAAGACAATTCTTTGTCTGATTGGCAGCCAATGCAGTGTACGTAATGTTGGCGTGATGTGTTCATATTTGCCTGCACCAGTGATGAGTCTTGCTGCTGCATTTTGTACTCTGGTGAGTTTGTTGAGAGTTTGCTGCGATATGCCAAACATCAGGGAGTTGCAATAGTCCAATCGTGAGATAACCAGTGCTTGGACTAATGACTGGATAGCTGATCTGTCAATGAAGTGCTTGGCTCTCATATTTAATTTGAACAGTTTCTTGATGTTGAAGCAGTGACTTAAAGTAAAAGCAATGACACCGTTTCCATACCCGAAGGAATGAACGCCTCTGGGATCCTCTCCACAAAGCATTCGTAACTTTGCCACCTGTCGTAATTTTATAGTTTATCAAAGGCTTACGAATGCCGTAGTGCTATGGACGTTTTGTGGATCAGGGTGCCGTTGTACAAAGCGATCATAGCCCTAAGGTGACCGTAACTCCCGTACCTTAATATAGACTTAAGGTAGTCTTAGCGCTAAGGTGACCGTAACTCCCATACCTTAATATAGACTTAAGGTAGTCTTAGCGCTAAGGTTGTTTTGTACAACAGCACCCAGGATCCTGATCTACAATATTCAACATTTGGGTATACATGTAGACGATTTGATAATGATGGTAAACGTCTACATTTGACGTCACTTTGGACAACTCTCACACATTAATGTGACTGTACAACACACAGTGCAATGCCTACTGTTTTCAAGGCGCTTAATATATGGTCTGGCACCAGATATACCTTAGCCCGAGGCACCTACTTACAATTTTCGATGGTGAAGGACATGACAAATAGCTGCTAAAGAGACCACATAAACCATTCATATGCTACACTCAGACACACTTGATATTACGAAGGTTTATCTGGGATTTGAATGTTTTTTCTTTGACCCCTCTCGGACAATTGTGTCGGATCCGAGTCTGTAATGATTGTTCAGTCGATGGTAATTCTACCCTACACGAAACTTAATCCTTAGCATCAACTGACAAGAGCAGACAAATGTCGGTTTAAGATTAAATTAGAAATAAACCAGCGTTCCTCACACTTGCAAATCCAGCTTAAACATAATTGTGTGCGGGGAACACAGCCCAGGCAATCTTATCTCGCAAACGCTGACTACACATCTGGTCGCTGTCTTCGATTTCTGGACAACGTGGCCGTTAATCGGAGGAAACATTTGAATCAGCATTGCAAACACTTCCTACACTGCTTTCATTAACACACATTTACAGATTCCAGGAGGATTCCAAGCAATGTGTTTGAATGAATAATACATGTGACCTTGAGAGACGTCTTTAATGTAATATTGACGTTGAATGACAAATATGATGTTCCGGCTAACACTCGATTGTCGTGAGCATTCCTGGAAACTGAAAGATCACCAATTCAGTGCTACCCTTCAGTGTTAGTTAGTTTGGTTTGCTCATTTTCATTGCTCGGCTACATGAAGTGTCCATACAAAATGAGTAATTAATTGTTTTTTTACGCCGCAGTATTTTCCTAATTTCAAATGAAGATAACTTTTTCTTTTTTTTTTTTCCTTTTTTTATGCATTCAAAATCAGTAGATACAAATATACAAAGTACATGATGCAACAACACTTGTACACCGTAAAACAGAAATTAATATGGGTTGGCATTACACATATTGGAATCTTCATTAAGCTGGGAATGTGTGCAGTAGAGATGACCATTTTCTGTCAAATTGTAATATGTTTTGATTCTTACTGGCAATAAACTTTTCTATCTTGAAAATATCACTCAATATTTTTACAAATGTATCCAGTGATAACTTATTTTTTCTAATACTTGATATATGGATATATTTTTGGGGGGCAAGAAGTATGTGATTCATAAGGTCGTTATTATTTCCGCCAATTAAGAACGTGAAGATAACTTAATATGGGCTGAAAGCAAAGCTTCAGATGTGAGCGAATCCACGAGAATTTGTATTGCAAGGATCAACTAAGGAGTATGCGGGAGTCGATACTCCAATCAGAGGACTATGATATACTTTAGCGATGCGATTGTTCGACGTGTATTGGTGTTACTCAGTCAATGTTAATTTGTAACCGGTCCCATCAGTGAAGACAGAAGGGGACGCTTTAAACAAGAGTGACTTTAGTTTTACGCCGCTTGTAACAATATTCCAGCAATATCACGGCGGGGGACACCAGAAATGGTCTTCACACATTGTGCCCATGTGGGGAATCGAACCCGGGTTTTCGGCGTGACGAGCGAACGCCTTAACCACTAGACTACCCCACCGTCCCTTTAAACAAATAGATCTTTTACCGACAAGTAGTCTTGTAGAGTGACTAAATCGGTTCTCACAAATTGGGTTTGGTGTAACCACGAAATATTTGACATGAAGTTTGAATTTGAATAAGTAAATACAAGAATGCATTGGCAAGCCTTAAATAATACATGGAGCCTGTAACAAGGAATTTATTCAACTGGCCTCAGATAATTCATTCACTCAGCTGTAACAAATGGTCAAAAAGGAATCTATTTGGCAAGCCTTCAATTACACTATAATGTATATCGAGCCTACAGAGATAAAGATATATTTGTAGATTATGCCTACAGAATAAAAGAACGAAAAATAAATAGTAACCGTCCACTTAATCTACTGTTAAAACAACATCCACCCTTTTGTACATCAATTTGATACTTTCTATCACTTACCCACTTCATGTACTCTAAGAACACCATAACTGCTTATCAATTACCTTTAATCTCAGAATCCCGTGATTATTGTATATACATTCTTAATTTTAGTGTACGCTCTTTTTTTACCCAGCATGGTATGGGACTGTATTGTAATGTAAATGTATTTTTATCTTGTTCAACTGTTGATGTTATGCTAGAAATGTACTCTGCAAAGCTTGTTGAATCGTGGTCTGAAGATGTATCCAATACCAAGGGTAAATTACGTACATATAAACTTTTAAAACTGGTTATTTTACTGAAAAATATGTTGATATTCTTATGCCAAGATGTTATAGAAGCGCTTTTGCCAAATTTAGATGTTGGGTTGCTCCAATTAGACTTGAAACGGGGCGTTATGAAAAATTACCTGTGGAAGAACGCACCTGTCCGTTGTGCAATGATAATTGTAGTGAAGATGAAGTGCATGTTTTACTGAAGTGCTCGATGTACGATGACCTGCGATCGGAATTGTTTACCAATATTTGTACTATCTATGGTGAATTTTTCAATCTTACCGAAGAACAGAAATTCTTTTTTTTAATGTCAAATTATGAAGTTGTTGGTAGTGTTGCCCAAAGCATATTCCTTATTCTATCTAGAAGGCGATGGTTGCTGTATAGCAGTTAAATTGTGTATAGACATATATTTTTTAATTTTCTTTTTTAGCACAAACGGTTGTCTATGACTTTTTATAGCTTGTATATATTTTAGATTTAGTCTCTCATAATTCCACAAGGAATGGTGCATGTGCTTTTACTGGTCATTTCTTATTCTGTCTATTTTGTATATGATGTACATGCAGTGAGACGGTAATAAATTATCTGTCTGTCTGTCTGCTTAAATTCACAGGGATTTCATGAAATTACTGAAATATTAGCTCAGGGATTTCATGAAAAGCCCTTATTGAAATAGAGAACACCAAATTTATAATGCGAGTACAGAGTATATCCTGATAAAATTCATTTGTTGGGACAATATACAGAGTATAATATATGAATATTAAAAATGCAATAATAAGGGTACAAAATACATTAAGAACATATATACAAATTTGCAGTACGCTTTTTAAGAATATTAGGGCAGGTTTTGACAGATAAAAACGATACATCTTGAGAAGCTAGAAGAAAACTAACTCTTTCAACATACCCAGATTTTTAAAAAAACTTCCAAAAGACTTGTACATTTAGATAAAAGTTGCAATCGCTCATCAGCATGCACACAAAGGACAATGCAATAAAACATGACACTCATCTTCAATTAAATTTTTACAGTTTCGATTCTAAGCGGCGCTACCGCACATGTAAACAAATCTAGTGCTTTTCTCATAGAGCGAGACATTACAATTAACATAAAATTCACTGCAAAAATCCAACTTTAAAGTACAGTACGTGTGTAACTTATTACCTCCCCTACCAGTTAAACTACCAACTTGTAAAAGGTCCTGTTTCCATTTATAAACGAAATCGCTAAAACCAACCTCTGTAACTTTTGAAACTACAAAAGGAATATTGATACACAACGTTGGCATCGTTATGTCAACACCCAACGAAAAATGATTGATCATAACAATTAGATGCACTAGTGTGATGCCGCGATAAGACATTGGGTCTCTCGGGTTGTCAGGTCCAGACTTAGGGGTAGGGGTAATGATCCCCTGCATTGGCCCAGTTAGAGGGTACATGACCAATCTCATAACATGTAGAAAACAGTTTATGAAGATAATCTATACAGATGTCATTTGTTAAAACATCAACTGGAATATTATCGGTGATTTCCCTCTCTTAGCTTGACTTTGTGTCATCAGTAAATAGTCAAAGTTTTTAACTCCTAAGACCTAAGGGATGAAATGAGACTCAGCAGTAACGTTTTAAGCTACAAACATTAACTTCACACATTCACTGATATCCTAACAGGGAATGTGTGTAATGGAACACTATGAAAATCAGTAACTTAATGAAATTCCTTGACATTTTAGGGAATACATGAAATCCCTGGGGGTCACAGTAATGTCACGAAATCACTGAATCTTTCAGGGATTACGTGAAATCCCTGGTTTCACACATTCCCTGTAAGATATATATGTTAGTCAGCATTCACTCTGACGTTGACATCCATAATATTTTGTCTTAAACTAAACAGGGTACACACATACTAACTGAGCCGAAACCCTCCTACAGCATCCTGCTATTCTGGTGTAGCTAAGCAGATATTCAGCTGTTTATCCCCGTAAGCTTGGCAGATGGTACAGACAAATCCTATCGATTCATCTCTGTATCCTATTTAGTGATCAGATGACAGTCTGGACAGAGAACATTGCTTAAGGGAAATAGAACAGTTGGGGAAAACGTGTACTGCATAGTGTTGGGAACTGGTTGAAATCTCACAATTGATGAAAACGTGTACTGCATAGTGTTGGGAACTGGTTGAAATCTCACAATTGATGATTGCTTCATTACCAACGAACAATCATCGAAAAAAATTGGTAAGCGTCATTTTTCAGATTTTCCTATCCAGGTTGTAATTACAGATATGTACAACATGATGCAACTTGCTACTTTAAAGTGATGACTGATATACATATACCATGAACATAAACTTCCTGGAGTCTTAGAGAAATATTCAGTCATGACTTTTTAGATAGTGAAGTGAAATAATCACGTTTTCAGGCCCTGACAACTTCTAAGATACGTTCCATTGTCAAGTATTTCAAAGACTAAAACAGTAGTTCCAAAATCGTTTATGTTCGATAATGAGAAAATGTGATCGATTGCTTGGTCGTTTGGTCACTGCGACCAATCTTCGATTATTTCAATTAATCGGAACATCACTAGTACTGCATACTGTTAACACACTGTCAACAAATTATTCCAATAGCGTAATTATACACTTTTCAAAATGGCAATTATTAACAAAGAGATGTCGTACAGTAATTAGGAGGTAAACATACTGTGTTGGAAAATCAGAGGTATATAACGAAATTATAATAACTCTTAATTTGATTTTTAAATAAAAAATTTGGAGCTATGATAATTTGGTTATATACCTCTGATTTTACGACACAGTATGTTTATCTCTATTCTACCATAACCGCGTTATTAAGGTTAAAACTTAAATGCATACTGTGTTGGAAAATCAGAGGTATATAATGTGATTATATATATCTGAATGACTTTGATTAACCAATCACAATCCAGTATTTACTGAAGTCATGGTAGAAATGGGAAGGATCATTTCCACGTGTCTATACACACAAAATACATTTGAAGCGTCAACCGTTTGTGGGATTAGGGACACATAGCGACTTGGGACGAAGCCGTTTACTGGTGAAATATATGAAAACGTGGGTGTTACCCAAGCTAAGTATTCTTATTCATTATTTATTTTCTTTTATTATGCTAACATTTGTATAACGCCAATATCCAGTTCAGCTGCTCAAAGGCACTTTGATTTTTTCACACGATCATTGGATGTCAATCTGAACGGCACATCGTATTATCAGTTTCAACTCCCTGGGGATCATACAACTCTTGCAGCCACTAGGCGCACCGAGTTATTGTGGCTTTCCCATTCTAATGAGGTATCCATTCACAGATGGGTGACTGGGACACATAGTCACAGTACTTTGTCCAAGTTTACTGCACGTTGCAACTTGTACCCGCAACTAGGTGTTTGCACGTATTCATGTGGCCACCATCTGGTCATATACCAACGGATTCGTGGGTTCTCTTAAGTGCACAGGGTTGTGTACTGTACACTAGGGTTTGTGACAACACTGAAAGAGTCTGCACACCAAGTTGACTCCAAGGTTTTTACACCCGGTCACAGGTGGGATCGATCCCGGTAGCTCAAGTTCGTTGAATCACTAGCCTGGCACCTTAGACAGCTCGCCCACCACGCCCCAAAGCTTGCCCACCACACGCCCCAAGGGCGAATATGTTCCACACAAGTCATCCGCAGTGCCGGACCAGTCGGGAAATAACATGGAAACAGACAAACCAAACGAGACGAATCTACTTAACACCCGTAATGTATCATTTAGCTATAGGACATATTATTTATTGGTATTTCTTGCTCATGGTTCAGTACGTGTACGCGTCTATTCTGACGAATTATTACAAAAGCATCGGACGTAATATGAAGCTTTCATTTGCGACAAATAATCGGTGATCTAGCAAAATATGACAATGTCATTCTTGTTAATAAAGTCCCAAAATTTGCATGTTTGTGTTCGACTCAAAACCTTTAACAAAACCATGATGTAATATGGTAGAACAACCTTTTCCCTTTCATTTACTGTCTTTCATTGACAGGTATTTATAATATTTGAGTTGCCCTTTATTGATAGATATCAAGATAATGTAGTCAAGATATGGCTGTGTGAAGTCTGTTGTCCCCTGCAGTGATATTGCCGAAATACTTTAAGCAGCGTAAAAAACATACTCAATCACTCTTGCCTGGATGTAACTTACTTTAGGCATTTCATTAGGTGAAAAGAGATCCTGCGTTAGTAGATCAACAATGTTCTATTTGATACTTGCAACCTGACTGAAACACTAACAAAACAGGCAAAATCGTTTACAGGTATATTTTCTGACATGGCGCTCTGAAGTCCTTCCCGTGAGCGGGAGCAGCTAACGCGTGATCTTTCATTTCACTGTATTATAAACACAACATTGTAATTCAAAGAACATTAAAGGAGCGTCACGACAAATATATGTCAATTCAGAGACAGGGTTCTTCCTATGTTATGCATAGAAGAAATAAAACCCTTTCCAAGGTTCCTCATCATGGTTCATTATATATATCTTATTTGATAAGATATTTTCTTTCACCTATATAGGCCGCATTACTATTAGACGGCTGTAAATAGTTAGATGATTTTCAATTTCAAATTCTTTTGGAAATATTGATCTTTCAAGATGATATTAGATGATAAATATATATCCGACCTGGTTCCTTTTGATGTCAAATGTGTGAATCTACGTCGATTTAATGCCGAGGTCAAGCTAATATGGATCCGTACTGCTGTTTTACCTGTATCTGTAGGTTGATTATCCATTATTATCACCTTTGTTGCATACAAAGCAGTTTACTTCAGTTCAAGCAACAGACGCTTAAGTAATCATATGAATCACTTGCTAAAAGCAGAACCGTTGTAAGATCTACAATATATCAGAAGCTAGTGTTGGGAATTGGTTAAAATCTCATAATTGATGATTGGTTCATTACCACCGATCAACCATCGAAAATAATTGGTTAGCGTCATTTATGAAATTTGTTAATTCACTAAAAATAAGGAAAAAAACATGTAGTTATTATTTTTTTGTGTGTGCAAATTTTCACATCTTTAAAGGATGACTAGTATGTTAGGAACATAAATGTCTTGGTGTCTTTAAGATAAATTCAATCATGACTTGAAACGCTTGTAGTGCTTATGAAGTGTAACAGACAAGACAAACCTTGTGAAAACTATTGTGGATGAAAACAAGTGTTCCTGAATTGTTTGTGTTCGATTATGAGAAAACATGATCGATTGCTTGGTCGTTTAGTCACTGCGACCAACCTTCGATTAATCGGATCACCACTATCAGATGTAAATGTGTATGTCGATCACGATGAACTCATGGTTGAATGCGACAGGCGATGAACATCGACAGTAGACATAGCAAAAATAACAATACGTGTTGTTGTTTTTTAAAAAAGATCTCTGATCTATTCACACGTGAACTACTTGATCAACGTTTACATGCGAGTATGCCAATTCATAAAATGTACAGAATGTGACTTAATGTGACATGTGACATGTGACCACAAATCGAAACACGTTACTTGTTCTGTCAGCCACAATCTGATTCCTCAATAACATCGATGATTTTGGTTTTAAATGGCCAAAAGAGGAATCTAAGAAACATTCGCCATGAATATTGACCAATATTGTATTTTCTATTCTCAAGTTGGCTTCACTTTCGTCTTTCCCACGTGCAGTGCAGATGTTTAGAAAATATATTCCTCTTAAGAGGAAACAGGGATGATAAAAATGAAAGGAATCACCGGAGGTTAAAAGCGCCTTGTCTTCAGTAAAGCTGTTGATCGTCGTATCATATTTCTTTAAGCAGATTAAACGGTATTACATTTTTCTTTCAGGCTCAGTTCCCTCGTCTTGTTTACACGAGGCGATTTTCGATCAATGTAATCAATAATTCAAATTTACAGAGGTTCTCGCGGCTTTACGTTATTTGTCGTTTACGCTTTTTAGAACACTGCCATACTATAGAACGTGATATGTGGACTGGGTCGATGTTTCTGTTGGTGAGAAGTCCCCAGATTCTTCATATCTATCTTTATCATCTGCAAAAGAAATGTTTGGTCCGAGACATTAATACTGAACCCAAAGTGAACAAACACACTATTTGAAAAAGGATGGCTTTGTTTATAAGCATCTGAGTCACTGCAGTTCTACATAGCAATCTTAACTCAATAACTGTATGTTGCAGGCCTTCGGTCACCTGATTGTATAGTTTGTTTACCAACTCCATCGATCATCTGATTGTCTGGTTTGTTTACACAGTCCATCGATCACCTGATTTTCTGGTTTGATTACAGCGCGCCGTCACATGGCAGGAGTATTAAGGTGAGGTAAGGTGAAATTGGGTTTAACGTCGTACTTGAGAATATTTCGCTCATATGACGACGTGCATGCGTGTGTATGTGTATGTGCGGCTGCTTGTACTAGCCAAGACTTAAGCTGGTTTTAAAGTGCTAGCCCACTGAGATACCATGCCGCAGTTAAGCATGAATACCCCACTCAGACACATTATACCGACTCCGAGCAGACCAGTCCTTTTTTCCCATTTATGCCGAGCGCCAGGCAGGGACCAACAAGTACCACATTTTAACGTCTTTTGGTATGACGCGGTCGGGGATCGAACCCGCGACCTTCCGCTCTGGGCGGCCGCTCTAACCACTACACCACGGAGGCGGTGTAGGAGAATTAAGGATATTAAGGGAGATCAATGATGAGTGCTACCAGTAGAGCAGGACAAGACTGCTTTTTCCGGGAACACCTGGAGTCATTACTGATTTTCAATGATTCGCTCTTATAGTTTTCACGGCTATTTTGTATCTTCACAACAAATGAAATCTGTTTCTAAGGAAAGTCAAGACTGTGTGTATTTTTGTATTGACGCTAAACAGTGAACATAATTTTTTACCTGAGTATGAAATAAAAAATATACTCTTGAAAAAAACCCGAACAATTTGAAGCTCAACAACACAACGTACAGGCTGTGTACAAGGAGGGTCAAGGCACTTCGGGATTTCCAGACACACCATCGCCGCCAAAGATCGCTACATCCGGTTGAAACATCTTTGTTCACGCACGACGACCGTAACATCAACAATCCATTGACCGCGCCGAATCTTCGACCGACAGTGCGCAATCGGCTACGGGAAGCCGGACGTTTTTGCCAGAAGAACAGTTCGACGTAACGTCTTGACACAACGTCACCGGGCTGAACGTCTACATTGGTGCAGAGTGATATTGTTCCCAGATGAGTCTCGGTTTCTTCTCACACGTGCTGATGGACGTTAACGTGTATACAGACGTCGGAACGAACGTTACGCCGATAACTGAGTACAGCAGATTGATAGATTTGATAGTTAGTGGAAGTGGTGTTGCGGACAGGTATCCATCATAATGGCCGGACAGCTCTTGTGCACGTGGTAGATGTATTCAATGGGGTTCGCTATAGAGACGAGATTTTGCAACGTCACGTCGTTCTCTTCATCAACGTCAACGGTAGAATTTTCCAGCATGAAAATGCTCGACCTCACGTTGCACGTGTTTGCCAGGAATTTCTCCAGCAAAACAACGTTCAGGTGTTACCATAGATTCTCGATCACCCGATTTGTCATCCATTGAACATCTATGGGATACTCTTGATCGACGCTTGCGCCTGCGTAATCCGGCACCTCAGACACTACAAGAACTGCGCGCAGCTCTTCAACATTCGTCAAGACAGCATTCGGCATCATCTTTCTCCTATTGGCCGCCGCTGCCAAGCTGTTACCGATGATCATGGTGGTCACACCAGATACTGACAATTTACTCTGACCAAATAGCTTTAATAGCCCTCTGCAGTTTCACCAAACACTTTCTGGATAATCATGTTTTGGAAATTTGAAAAGTGATGATTTTACTGTAATTGAGCAATAATGTCATGTTTGACTCAGTTATATGCACTCAGTAAATAAACTCCAAAACAGCATGTCAAGGGTTTTTTACAAGAGTATATATGTGTATTTCCGCATGAACTTTTAACTTTTCATGGGCACAAAAAATCACTTGTAATGTGTGGACACATTGTGGACAATATAAATATGAAGCTAAAGCCGTAACGTGTGAATCGTTTGTTAGTTTGTTGTACACTGTTCACTGAGAAAAGTGAGTGAGTGAGTGAGTGAGTGCCACATCGGCAGTGTTTCAGTCATGTCGTGACGAGAGAAAGCTATACATCAATGACATTTATATTTCAACTGTATAAAATCCTGTCGTCGGAATACAATATAAAAACTACATTATCACAAAGGTGTAGGAAGTAGTTTGAAGGCAAATCAAACATATATTTAATTGTCAATTGGAAAAAGGCGACAGTGTATTGCAGATATGTGAGTAAATATCTGTAAACATCGAGTTTGGACAAGACAATACGGAGACTGACATCATGATGACGTATCCAAACAACAGGGATACGATGCACAACAACGTATGGTATGGATTTACAACTTCTTTAATATTTACAACACAGCGTTTCTGGGCTACTTCCTGCCCCTTCATCTGGTGAATGACAGAATATGATACAAGCAAAATATATAGTATGTAGAAGCCAGTGAGATAGTATTACAGATTGAGATGTACAGAGATTAAGTGATGTGTTTAGATGAGATGTACAGAGTTAAAGAGATGTTTATGCAAAGGACGTGTTACCTCCCAACTTCTAAATGCCCATCAAGCATCAGGGATACGGTGCAATGCGTCAGTTATGTCAGTATACCTGATCCCGGTGGTTGCCTTTAGCGACAACCATGGTTACTCAAGGCCAATTCTCTCTGGGGTCACGGTGACTCATAGTTTTTGTGGATTCAACTAACACCCATGCTCAGAATATGCTCAGAAATAATTTATGTATTTATTTTATATTTTCAAATGACGGGTAATAACAACAAGCTGGAGAATTTAGGATATATTGCAGCCTGTATATTGCAACTTTGAAAATATCGAATTTTTTGGTAGCAGCATGTGTTTTCAGTGTGTATCAAGAAATAACAAAGGAAAACTTCATCAGGAAGCCGCGATTCATTGATTGATTGAGTTTAGTTTTTCGATTGTTTTGGATTGTCTACTGAGTGATTGTCTACTGATATTATAAATATACGGTATCACCAATGGCTCATCTTTTGTGAAGACAGCTAAAACTATTTCAAACCTTGATGTTCAACGTCACTATCCTCAAATGGCCCTGATTGACAAAATACAAAATTAATGAATATCTTGGTTGTTGTTTAACGCCGCACTCAGCAATATCCCAGCTATATAGCGGCAGTCTGTAAATAATCGAGTCTGGACCAGACAATCCAGTCATCAACAGCATGAGCATCAATATACTCTATTGGAATACAATGACATGTGTCAACCAAGTCAGCTAGCCTGACCATCCGATCCCGTTAGTCGCCTCTTATGGGTGAGTGTGTGAGTTGGGGTTTACGCCGCTTTTAGCAACATTCCAACAATATCACGGCGGGCCTCTTATGACAAGCATGTGTTATTGAAGAATAAATTCTAACCCGGATCTTCTTCACGGGTCCCACTATTCAATCATTACGACATTACCTAGAGTTCCCTTAGAACCGATTTTCTTTTTGACACATGAAACATTTTTTGAAAAATCATAAAAGGGGCCTTTAAATGGCATTTTCATTTAACCAGGTGTTTTTTCATTTAAGACTACATGAAAACGCAAATATTCCTTCATCTTGATTAACAGGTAAGCGAAATGAATTTATAGAAATCTCACTCTTATTAAGAATGGCCTGTTCATATGATCCTAGGTCGTGATATACTTTCCACATTTATGAAAGCTATACATATGAATTCATATTCAACCTTTCGTGTCATGTTCCCAGAACATAATTGGAAAATAAATTGAGAAATTTATCTTTTCTTACCCCTATGTCCTTTAATATGAAACATCCACCATGTTGACATATCAAACATAGGTCTCCGAGTATTCTTTCAGTCACGTTTAAGGTTGGAGCTACCGAGAATCGCTGTGTATAGTGCTCGCTGTATCTAAAACAAACATTCCATCATTTATTTTATACAATTTTTTAAATGAAGATCGAAGTCCCACGGATATCGGTGTGGCGGTTTCTGAAAATGTCTACTCTCAGAGTGATTCACATTTCAAATACTCCTATAAGTAAACTGCAAGGCAAAATATCATAACATTTAAAACTGACTTTGAAAAAGAGTACAAACGTTATCTTAGGTTATAGAAATTTCAGTCAGATTAAGTAGGATTCGAAACTACTTGTTCAACGATAGCGACAAACATTAATGTCATTTTCAAACATTTACTCCAGTTTCATGCAATAAGTACTCCAGAATAATATTGCCCTTGTGTCTATTATCAAATATCGAACACATTTGATTTGCCAAAGTGTTTCCAAGACTGTTTGCAACTTCAGATTATTGGTTAATATTAACCTACATGTTATTTGAAACACTTTGGCAAATCATTCCTCATCACCAAACTACAACCCTCAGTTCCAGAAATATCAAATCCACCAAGGAAAGAAATCAGTCAATTTTAACTCTGGTAATGGTGAGGAAAACAATGAAGCGTTTTCTCTCCATGAATTACGCCCTGCCCTGGGACAGGCTCATGACACTGCAGCAGAAACTGATGCTTCTGAAACACTTCCCTGATTTATGTCTGGAAATCTACTCAATACAACAATCTGTATCATAAAAAGAGAAAGCCTTGCTGTTAATTTTCAACGTAGACAATACTCAAATGATTTGCGTGAATGTTTGGCGTTCTCAGATTAGAACCAATATCTCGCTACCTTTGTACTCCATTGTCCCACACGGAAAACATGTGGGCTATTTCTTTGCAACAGGAATGCGAGAAGGTCCGGAATTTGTCTTCGGCAATCCATGCTTGTTGGGATCGGGTGGTCAGACACATGTCATCGTATCCCAGTTGCGTAGATTGATGCCCATGCTGTTGATCAATGGACTGTCTGGTCCAGACAATTTACAGACCGTCGCCATATAGCTAGAATATGGCCGAGTGGGGCGTTAAGCAAAAAATCTTGGCCATTTAGGGGTTTGTTCGTTCTTTTCGTCTCGCTAAAACTTGGGACAGGTAAAACATATATCTCAATTGACATGAACTTAAACTGAATTCAGAAGGTCGTTAAGCTTCCAATAAGAAGACAAGGTTCACTGAAACCAAAGAAAACGCAAGGTATATATAAACACTCTTTTTACCACATACCTGTGCACCAACATATTTAATCGCTAATTCTTGAAGCTCACTGAAATTTATTTAATATTTCAAGCTATGGTACAGTCCGCGTTTGCGGAAAGTCCGTGGTTCGAGCCCCAGCCACATTAGATCAAAAGATGTCATGTTAATGCTTGCCCTAGGATTTAGTGGGACCAGCATTGTATTTCATTTGCTCTGCACTACCAAACCGGAAACAGGCAATTTCCGGACCATTCTGACAAAAACGCACACACACTTCACATGTACACACACGTACCCACACATGCTCATTCACTTGCATGCACGTTTGGTCTTTCAATATAAGTGAAGTTAAAACATATTGATCGCTTCATTAAGTCATGTTCTCCATCACCTCGAGCCATGCCCTCGTTATGAGAGTGTTACAGGATACTTCAGCAGTGAGGGGCATTACCTGCACTTGAGAAGCGCAGCAAATTTGAACAATTGATTACAGCATTGATTTCGTTACATGATGGCCTAGTGTACACACCACAAGGAACAAAATCATATAATTGAAACTCAGCGGATAAAAATCGCCATACCGCTAAATCTGCTTAAGGCAAATGCGATCACAGTCACCTTTCACTAATTACAAGAGAACACTTTGCCCGAGGAGACTTGATACACACCGTGTTTCTTTCACGGCTTATCATGTTGTAGAAGATTTCTATCAGCAGCGTTATGGGGCTAGCAATGTTAAGCCTAAGTTAAGGAAGGAAATTCAGAGGTACGTAAGCATTCGTAACGTATGATTTTGTGATGGGTCTTTCGGGCATGAGGTATTCCATTGGTCAGTGATATCCTACATGTAGGTTCCTAAAACTGACAGTCTTGGAGAGACTGACTAGGCAGAGTATATCCGATTTGACGACAAACGTATCTTTCTCGTTGGCCACACACACTGAAGTGATTTGATAAAAAATAATCACATTCAAAGTAGATTAATTATTTTAAAATGTGAAGAAATTTGTGACTAAGTGTGGATTGAACCATGAGTGTGCAGTGTTTCGTCGACTATTTTCAGCATCGTGTTTAGATAATGTTTGCAATCTTTGGTTAAGTCAATTTCCCAGTAAATGTTCACTTTGCCTGGCAGTTCAGTAACAGTTGTGTTTTATATATTAATCATTCTGAGAATACTTATATCTAGGAACCGTCATATTCATGTTAGTGGGATCACGACCTTCTTTCCAAATATACCACATAATGGAGAGTTCGCTTCAGATGTTGGATACACAGAGGAACTCATTACATTTTCAAATATCAACATGAGTGGTTGATGCTCCGAAATAGCCGTAGATGTGTTCGATATTTGATAATAGACACAAGGGCAATATTATTCTGGAGTACTTATTGCATGAAACTGGAGTAAATGTTTGAAAATGACATTAATGTTTGTCGCTATCGTTGAACAAGTAGTTTCGAATCCTACTTAATCTGACTGAAATTTCTATAACCTAAGATAACATTTGTACTCTTTTTCAAATTCAGTTTTAAATGTTATGATATTTTGCCTTGCAGTTTACTTATAGGAGTATTTGAAATGTGAATCACTCTGAGAGTAGACATTTTCAGAAACCGCCACACCGATATCCGTGGGACTTCGATCTTCATTTAAAAAATTGTATAAAATAAATGATGGAATGTTTGTTTTAGATACAGCGAGCACTATACACAGCGATTCTCGGTAGCTCCAACCATAAACGTGACTGAAAGAATACTCGGAGACCTATGTTTGATATGTCAACATGGTGGATGTTTCTTATTAAAGGACATAGGGGTAAGAAAAGATAAATTTCTCAATTTATTTTCCAATTATGTTCTGGGAACATGACACGAAAGGTTGAATATGAATTCATATGTATAGCTTTCATAAATGTGGAAAGTATATCACGACCTAGGATCACATGAACAGGCCATTCTTAATAAGAGTGAGATTTCTATAAATTCATTTCGCTTACCTGTTAATCAAGATGAAGGAATATTTGCGTTTTCATGTAGTCTTAAATGAAAAAAACACCTGGTTAAATGAAAATGCCATTTAAAGGCCCCTTTTATGATTTTTCAAAAAATGTTTCATGTGTCAAAAAGAAAATCGGTTCTAAGGGAACTCTAGGTAATGTCGTAATGATTGAATAGTGGGACCCGTGAAGAAGATCCCGGGTTAGAATTTATTCTTCAATAACACATGCTTGTCATAAGAGGCCCGCCGTTATATTGTTGGAATGTTGCTAAAAGCGGCGTAAACCCCAACTCACACACTCACCCATAAGAGGCGACTAACGGGATCGGATGGTCAGGCTAGCTGACTTGGTTGACACATGTCATTGTATTCCAATAGAGTATATTGATGCTCATGCTGTTGATGACGGGATTGTCTGGTCCAGACTCGATTATTTACAGACTGCCGCTATAGCTGGGATATTGCTGAGTGCGGCGTTAAACAACAACCAAGATATTCATTAATTTTGTATTTTGTCAATCAGGGCCATTTGAGGATAGTGACGTTGAACATCAAGGTTTGAAATAGTTTTAGCTGTCTTCACAAAAAATGAGCCATTGGTGATACCGTATATTTATAATATCAGTAGACAATCACTCAGTAGACAATCCAAAACAATCGGAAAACTAAACTCAATCAATCAATGAATCGCGGCTTCCTGATGAAGTCTTTCTTTGTTATTTCTTGATACACACTGAAAACACATGCTGCTACCAAAAAATTCGATATTTTCAAAGTTGCAATATACAGGCTGCAATATATCCTAAATTCTCCAGCTTGTTGTTATTACCCGTCATTTGAAAATATAAAATAAATACATAAATTATTTCTGAGCATATTTTGAGCATGGGTGTTAGTTGAATCCACAAAAACTATGAGTCACCGTGACCCCAGAGAGAATTGGCCTTGAGTAACCATGGTTGTCGCTAAAGGCAACCACCGGGATCAGGTATACTGACATAACTGACGCATTGCACCGTATCCCTGATGCTTGATGGGCATTTAGAAGTTGGGAGGTAACACGTCCTTTGCATAAACATCTCTTTAACTCTGTACATCTCATCTAAACACATCACTTAATCTCTGTACATCTCAATCTGTAATACTATCTCACTGGCTTCTACATACTATATATTTTGCTTGTATCATATTCTGCCATTCACCAGATGAAGGGTAAGAAGTAGCCCAGAAACGCCGTGTTGTAAATATTAAAGAAGTTGTAAATCCATACCACACGTTGTCGTGCATCGTATCCCTGTTGTTTGGATACGTCATCATGATGTCAGTCTCCGTATTGTCTTGTCCAAACTCGATGTTTACAGATATTTACTCACATATCTGCAATACACTGTCGCCTTTTTCCAATTGACAATTAAATATATATTTGATTTGCCTTCAAACTACTTCCTACACCTTTGTGATAATGTAGTTTTTATACTGTATTCCGACGACAGGATTTTATACGGTTGAAATATAAATGTCATTGATGTATAGCTTTCTCTCGTCACGACATGACTGAAACACTGCCGATGTGGCACTCACTCACTCACTCACTCACTCACTCACTTTTCTCAGTGAACAGTGTACAACAAACTAACAAACGATTCACACGTTACGGCTTTAGCTTCATATTTATATTGTCCACAATGTGTCCACACATTACAAGTGATTTTTTGTGCCCATGAAAAGTTAAAAGTTCATGCGGAAATACACATATATACTCTTGAAAAAAACCCTTGACATGCTGTTTTGGAGTTTATTTACTGAGTGCATATAACTGAGTCAAACATGACATTATTGCTCAATTACAGTAAAATCATCACTTTTTCAAATTTCCAAAACATGATTATCCAGAAAGTGTTTGGTGAAACTGCAGAGGGCTATTAAAGCTATTTGGTCAGAGTAAATTGTCAGTATCTGGTGTGACCACCATGATCATCGGTAACAGCTTGGCAGCGGCGGCCCATAGGAGAAAGAAGATACCGAATGCTGTCTTGACGAATGTTGAAGAGCTGCGCGCAGTTCTTGTAGTGTCTGAGGTGCCGGATTACGCAGGCGCAAGCGTCGATCAAGAGTATCCCATAGATGTTCAATGGATGACAAATCGGGTGATCGAGAATCTATGGTAAAACCTGAACGTTGTTTTGCTGGAGGAATTCCTGGCAAACACGTGCAACGTGAGGTCGAGCATTTTCATGCTGGAAAGATCCACTGTAGACGTTGATGAAGAGAACGACGTGACGTTGCAAAATCTCGTCTCTATAGCGAACCCCATTCAATGCATCTGCCACGTGCACAAGAGCTGTCCGGCCATTATGATGGATACCTGTCCGCAACACCACTTCGACTAACTATCAAATATATCGACCTGCTGTACACAGTTATCGGCGTAACGTTCGTTCCGACGTCTGTATACACGTTAACGTCCATCAGCACGTCTGAGAAGAAACCGAGACTCATCTGGGAACAATCTAACTCTGCACCAATGTAGACGTTCAGCCCGGTGATTTTGTGTCAAGACGTTACGTCGAACTGTTCTTCTGGCAAAACGTCCAGCTTCCCGTAGCCGATTGCGCACTGTCTGGTCTAGGATTCGGCGCAGTCCAGGGATTGTTGTTGTTGATGTTGCGGTCGTCGTGCGTGAACATAGATGTTTCAACCGGATGTAGCGATCTTTGGCGGCGATGGTGTGTCTGGAAATCCCGAAGTGCCTTGACCCTCCTTCTACACGGCCTGTACGTTGTGTTGTTGAGCTTCAAATTGTTCGGGTTTTTTCAAGAGTATATTTTTTATTTCATACTCAGGTAAAAAAATATGTTCACTGTTCAGCGTCATTACGAAAGAACACACAGTCTTGACTTATCTTAGAAACAGATTTCATTTGTTGTGAAGATACAAAATAGCCGTGAAAACTATAAGAGCGAATCACTGAAAATCAGTAATGACTCCAGGTGTTCTCGGAAAAAGTAGTCTTATCCTGCTCTACTGGTAGCTCTCATCATTGATTTCCCTTAATATCCTTAATACTCCTAGACCGCCTCCGTGGTGTAGTGGTTAGAGTGTCCGTCCTGAGAGCGGAAGGTCGCGGGTTCGATCCCCGACCGCGTCATACCAACAGACGTTAAAATATGGTACTTGTGGGTCCCTGCCTGGCGCTTGGCATTAATGGGTACAACAAGGACAGGTCGGCTCGGAGTCAGTATTATGTGTCTGAGTGCGGTATTCATGCTTCACTGCGGCATGGTATCTGAGTGGGCTAGCACTATAAAACCAGTTTCAGTCTTGGCTAGTACAAGCAGCCGCACCTACACATACACACGCATGCACGTCGTCATATTAGCGAAATATTCTTAAGCACGACGTTAAACCCAATTTCACCTCACCTCACCTTAATACTCCTGCCATGTGACGGCGCGCTGTAATCAAACTAGAAAATCAGGTGATCAATGGACTGTGTAAACAAACCAGACAATCAGATGATCGATGGACTGGGTAATCAAACCAGCCAATTAGGTGATCGATGGAGTTGGTCAACAAACTACACAATCAGGTGACCGAAGGCTTGGAACATACAGTTATTGAGTTAAGATTGCTATGTAGAACTGCAGTGACTTATAAACAAAGCCATCCTTTTTTATATAGTGTGTTTGTTCACTTTGGGTTCAGTATTAAAGTCTCGGACAAAACATTTCTTTTGCAGATGACTCAGGATAGATATGAAGAATCTGGGGACTTCTTATCAACAGAAACATCGACCCAGTCCACATGTCACGTTGTGTAGTATGGCAGCGTTCTAAAAAGCGTAAATGACAAATAACGTAAAGCCGCGAGAACCTCTGTAAATTTGAATTATTGATTACATTGATCGAAAATCGCCTCGTGTAAACAAGACGAGCGAACTGAGCCTTAAAGAAAAAGGTAATACCGTTTAATCTGCTTAAAGAAATATGACACGATGATCAACAGCTTTACTGAAGACAAGGGGCTTTTTACCTCCGGTGATTCCTTTCATTTTCATCATCCCTGTATCCTCTTAAGAGGGATATATTTACTAAACATCTGCACTGGACGTCTGGAAGACGAACGTGAAGCCAACTTGAGAATAGAAAATACAATATTGGTCAATATTCATGGCGAATGTTTCTTAGATTCCTCTTTTGGCCATTTAAAACCAAAATCATCGATGTTATTGAGGAATCAGATTGTGGCTGACAGAACAAGTAACGTGTTTCGATTTGTGGTCACATGTCACATGTCACATTAAGTCACATTCTGTACATTTTATGAATTGACATACTCGCATGTAAACGTTGATCAAGTAGTTCACGTGTGAATAGATCAGAGATCTTTTTTTAAAAAACACCAACACGTATTGTTATTTCTGCTGTGTCTACTGTCGATGTTCATCGCCTGTCGCATTCAACCACGAGTTCATAGTGATCGACATACACATTTACATCTGACAGTGGTGATCCGATTAATTGAAATTATTGAAGATTGGTCGCAGTGACTAAACGACCAAGCAATCGATCATGTTTTCTCATAATCGAACACAAACAATTCAGGAACACTTGTTTTCATCAACAATATTTTTCAGTGGAGAGTTAAACATAACAAAGTTTCAAGCAATATTTATTTTGGAAATATTCGTTAAAAGAAGAATATATATTTGTTGCAATATTGTAATTAACCACCCCCGGAGGTTCCATTCTGATGACGCCAAACAGATAACATCATGTGGATACTTGGCAGATGGTGTAGACAAGTCCTGTCGATCCAGCAACTTGAACGATTTAGGAATCAGCTTTCGGTCTGGACAAAGATGTAGAACATTGCTTTAGAACGTGGAACTCATGACCATGTGTCACCATTTACACACATTACACACAATCCGTGATTTGAATAAGGTATTTAGAAACAGGAGGATGCAGTCAACATTTGTAAGTGATGATTTGCACATCGAAGTAACACAGGTAGCAGCCGTAGCCGTTTACAACTTCACGAACACGAGAACACGTGAATACTAGTGATGATCCGATTAATTGAAATAATCGAAGATTGGTCGCAGTGACTAAACGACCAAGCAATCGATCATGTGTTCTCATAATCGAACACAAACAATTCTGGAAAACTTGTTTTCATAAACAATATTTTTCACAAGGTTGGTTTTGTCTGTTACATTTCATAAGCACTACAACTCATGATTGAATTTATCTTAACGACACCAAGAAATTTATGTTCCTTTAAAGATGTGAAAATTTGCAAAAAAACCCAAAATAACTACATGTTTTTTTCCTTATTTTTTGTGCATTAACAAATTTCATAAATGACGCTAACCAATTATTTTCGATGGTTGATCGGTGGTAATGAACCAATCATCAATTATGAGATTTTAACCAATTCCCAACACTAGCTTCTGATATATTGTAGATCTTACAACGGTTCTGCTTTTAGCAAGTGATTCATATGATTACCTAAGCGTCTGTTGCTTGAACTGAAGTAAACTGCTTTGTATGCAACAAAGGTGGTAATAATGGATAATCAATCCCGATACAAAGGTAAAACAGCAGTGCGGATCAATATTAGCTTGACCTCGGCATTAAATCGACGTAGATTCACACATTTGACATCAAAAGGAACCAGGTCTTATATATATTTATCATCTAATATCATAATAATAATAATAATAATAATAAATGTGAACTTATAATGCGCCTTTTCCATGCACAAGGCCCATGCTCAAAGCGCTAACAAAGTGAGTGGATAATATGCATATATACAATAAGGGACTAGTTGCTAGTCATAATGCAGTGAAAACAGATGAGTCTTGAGAAGTCGTTTGAAGGAATAAAAGTCAACTGCTGATTTAATGGTGATAGGGAGAGAGTTCCAGAGTAGAGGGGCAGAGCAGACAAAGGATTTCCTTCCAAAAAGTTTGCAGTTTGAACCGAGGCACAGAGAGTAGGTTCAGATTCTGAGAACGGAGCTGTCTTTCTGGAGTGTACGGGGTAAGAAGTTCTTTCAAGTATTCTGGGCCTATGCCATTGAGGCATTTGTAGACAAAACACAATATTTTAAAGTCAATTCTTGATTTAACAGGCAGCCAGTGGAGGTTTTTCATGACAGGTGTTATGTGTGAGCGCTTTGAAGTTCTGCTTATGATTCGGGAGGCTGTATTTTGGACATTTTGCAATTTTGATAGCAGCTTCTGAGAAATACCAAAAAGGAGGCTATTGCAGTAATCAATTCTTGATATAACAAGTCCCTGGACCAGACCGTGTGCTGCATCACGACTGATGAGATGGCGTATTCTGCCAATGGCTCGTAGATGAAAGAAGCATATTCTGCAGAGTTGATTTACATGAGTGTCCATCGCCAGGTGTGTGAGTCAAGTGTAACTCCAAGGTCTTTAACAGAGTCCACTGCTTGTATCTCTGCATCTGCTACCAGAACAGTTTTGGTGGTAATTTGTTTTGCATTTGCCTGGATCAATAACCATCACCTCAGTTTTGTCATCATTTAACTTTAGCAAGTTGTTTGTCATCCATGACTTAACATCTTTAGTACAGTCTGTTATTTTATGAAGACCAGTGTGAAAGTCCTTGGGAGTTGAGTTTTTCTGAAGTTGGGTGTCATCTGCAAACGAATGATGGCAAATGCCATGTTTGTCAATTACGTCTGCAACATCGGTCGTGTATGCTATGAAAAGAAGCGGACCGAGTACCGATCCCTGGGGTACACCACAGTGGACCAAGGAGGTTTGTGATTTGATGTTATCTAACTGGACAGTCTGACTTCTGCTTTCGAGATAAGATTGTAACCAGATGAGGGGTACCCCATGGATTCCAAATTGGCCCTTGAGTCTTTCCAGAAGGAGTTGGTGGTCGATTGTATCGAAGGCAGCAGAGAGGTCAAGCAAGATAAGAGTAGCTAGTTTGCCTTCATCAACAGCTGTAAGTAAGTCGTTGGAGACTCTGAGGAGAGCTGACTCGGTGCTATGATTTGATCTGTAAGCGGACTGGAATTTATCCAAAAGTGAAAAGGCAGAGAAATGATCCCTGAGTCGAATATTGACTGCTCTCTCAAGTATCTTTGATATAAACTTCAGATTAGAGACTGGTCGAAAGTTTTTAAGCAAGTTTGGATCTAGGTTATCCTTCTTTAACAGGGGGATAACAGTGGCATGTTTGAAAGAATCTGGGAAAACACCACTTATCAAACTACTGTTCACCATCTTTGTGATAACTGGGAGCAGCAAATCCAGGAATTCTTTTACCAGAGATGTGGGAATCGGGTCCAATTGACAAGTGGTCGGCTTGGATCCAGAAATGATCTTCTTGATGTCGTTTTCAGAAAATGGATGAAACTCCAATAGTGGTATACCAGAAAACTGTGTATCAGTAGGAGTATCAAACTGGAGCCTAGTACCTTTCAGTGTTGAATGAATTTTGTCAATCTTGGCTCGAAAAAAGTCATTAAAGGAGTCAGGAAGTTCATCAAAAGGTGGAGTTGAGGGTAGGATTGGATCATGCTTTTTCCCAAGAAGGCTATTTATAAATTTATGCATTTTCCTAGGATTATTTTTAATCTCCTCGATAGTGGACAGACAATAGTTCTTCTTAGCATGGGCTATGTGTTTAATCATGCTATTCCTCGCTTGACAATACATCTGACGATGAACTTCTAGTCGTGTCTTACGCCAAAGTCTTTCAGATTTACGTTTCTGAATTTTCGCCCAATGGACTTCATCATCATACCAGGGAGAATTTGACCGCACAACAACAGTCTTGCTAACAGCAGGAGCATGCTTGTCTAGGATTGCAGAGAGCGTATCCTGATAGAGATCTGCCAGAGCCTGAATGTCGTCTGGGGGTTCACACACCAGACTTGACTTGGCAAGATCGGCCCTGAACAGGTCCTTATTGAAAGATCAATATTTCAAAAAGAATTTGAAATTAAAAATCATCTAACTTTTTGCAGCCGTCTGATAGTAATGCGGCCTATATAGGTGAAAGAAAATATCTTATCAAATAAGATATATATAATGAACCATGCTGAGGAACCTTTGTATGTATATGGAAAGGGTTTTGTTTCTTCTATGTATAACATAGGAAGAACCCTGTCTCTGAACTGACATATATTTGTCGTGACGCTCCTTTAATGTTCTTTGAATTACAATGTTGTGTTTATAATACAGTGAAATGAAAGATCACGCGTTAGCTGCTCCCGCTCACGGGAAGGACTTCAGAGCGCCATGTCAGAAAATATACCTGTAAACGATTTTGCCTGTTTTGTTAGTGTTTCAGTCAGGTTGCAAGTATCAAATAGAACATTGTTGATCTACTAACGCAGGATCTCTTTTCACCTAATGAAATGCCTAAAGTAAGTTACATCCAGGCAAGAGTGAGTGAGTACGTTTTTACGCTGCTTAAAGTATTCCGGCAATATCACTGTGGGGGACACCAGACTTCACACAACCATATCTTGACTACATTATCTTGATATCTATCAATAAAGGCCAACTAAAATATAATTAGTACCTGCCAATGAAAGACAGTAAATGAAAGGAAAAAAGTTGTTCTACCATATTACATCATGGTTTTGTTAAAGGTTTGGAGTCGAACACAAACATGTAAATTTTGGGACTTTATTAACAAGAATGATATTGTCATAGTTGCAATCATATATTTTAGATTAAATAGATCACCGATTTTTTGTCGCAAATGAAAGCTTCATATTACGTCCGATGCTTGTGTAATAATTCGTCAGAATAGACGCGTACACGTACTGAACCATGAGCAAGAAATACCAATAAATAATATGTCCTAAAGGATACATTACGGGTGGAAAGTAGCTTCGTCTCGTTTGGTGTGTCTGTTTCCATGTTATTCCCGACTGGTCCGGCACTGCGGATGCCTTTTGTGGAACATATTCGCCCTTGGGGCGTGGTGGGCAAGCTTTGGGGTGTGGTGGGCGATCTGTCTAAGGCGCCAGGCTAGTGATTCAGCGAACTTGAGCTACCGGGATCGAGCCCACATGTGACCGGGTGTTAAAACCTTGGAGTCAGCTTGGTGTGCAGACTCTTTCAGTGTTGTCACAACCCCAAGTGTACAGTACACAACCCTGTGCACTTAAAAGAACCCACGGATCCGTTGGTATATGAGCAGATGGTGACCACATGAATACGTGCAAACACCTAGTTGCGGGTACAGCAACGTGCAGTAAACTTGGACAAAGTACTGTGACCATGTGTCCCAGTCACCCAGCTGTGAATGGGTACCTCGATAGGATGGGAAAGCCGGTGCGCCAAGTGGCTGCAAGAGTTGTATACTCACCAGCGAGTTGAAATTGATAATACGATGTGCCGTTTGAGTTTGACATCCAATGATCATGTGAAAAAATCAAAGCGCCTTTGAGCAGCTGAACTGGATATTGGCGCTTTACAACTGTTAGCATAATAAAAGAAAATAAAAAATGAATAAGAATACTTAGCTTGGGTAAGACCCACGTTTTCTTATATTTCACCAGTAAACGGCTTCGTCCCAAGTCGCTATGTGTCCCTAATCTCACAAACGGTTGACGGTTCAAATGTATTTTGTGTGTATAGACACGTGAAAATGATCCATCCCAATTCTACCATGACTTCAGTAAATACTGGATTGTGATTGGTTAATCAAAGTCATTCAGATGTATATAATCAAATTATATACTTCTGATTTTCCAACACAGTATGTATTTAATTTTTATCTTAATAATGCGGTTATGGTAGAATGGAGATAAACATACTGTGTCGTAAAATCAGAGGTATATAACCAAATTATCATAGCTCTAAATTTTCTATTTAAAATTTAAATTTAGAGTTATTATAATTTCGTTATATACCTCTGATTTTCCAACACAGTATGTTTTCCTCCTAATTACTCTATGACATCTCTTTGTTAATAATTGCCATTTTGAAAAGTGTATAATTACGCTATTGGAGTAATTTGTTGACAGTGTGTAAACAGTGTGCATTACTAGTGGTGTTCGGATTAATTGAAATAATCGAAGATCGGTCGCAGTGACCAAACGACCAAGCAATCGATCACATTTTCTCATTATCGAACATAAACGATTTTGGAACTACTGTTTTAGTCTTTGAAATACTTGACAATGGAACGTATCTTAGAAGTTGTCAGGGCCTGAAAACGTGATTATTTCACTTCACTATCTAAAATGTCACGACTGAATATTTCTCTAAGACTCCAGGAAGTTTATGTTCATGATACATGTATATCAGTCATCACTTTAAAGTAGCAAGTTGCATCATGTTGTACACATCTGTAATTACAACTTGGATAGGAAAATCTGAAAAATGACGCTTACCAATTTTTTTCGATGATTGTTCGCTGGTAATGAAGCAATCATCAATTGTGAGATTTCAACCAGTTCCCAACACTATGCAGTACACGTTTTCCCCAACTGTTCTATTTCCCTTAAGCAATGTTCTCTGTCCAGACTGTCATCTGATCACTAAATAGGATACAGAGATGAATCGATAGGATTTGTCTGTACCATCTGCCAAGCTTACGGGGATAAACAGCTGAATATCTGCTTAGCTACACCAGAATAGCAGGATGCTGTAGGAGGGTTTCGGCTCAGTTAGTATGTGTGTACCCTGTTTAGTTTAAGACAAAATATTACGGATGTCAACGTCAGAGTTAATGTCGACTAACATATATATGTTACAGAGAATGTGTGAAACCAGGGATTTCACGTAATCCCTGAAAGATTCAGTGATTTCGTGAAATCACTGTGACCCCAGGGATTTCATGTATTCCCTAAAATGTCAAGGGATTTCATGAAGTTACTGATTTTCATAGTGTTCCATTACACAAATTCCCTGTTAGGATATCAGTGAATGTATGAAGTTAATGTTTGTAGCTTAAAACTTTACTGTTGAGTCTCATTTCATCCCTTAGGTCTTAGGAGTTAAAAACTTTGACTATTTACTGATGACACTAAGTCAAGCTAAGAGAGGGAAATCACCGATAATATTCCAGTTGATGTTTTAACAAATGACATCTGTATAGATTATCTTCATAAACTGTTTTCTAAATGTTATGAGATTGGTCATGTACCCTCCAACTGGGCCCAGGGGATCATTACCCCTACACCTAAGTCTGGACCTGACAACCCGAGAGACCCAATGTTTTATTGCGGCATTACGCTAGTGCATCTAATTGTTATGATTGATAATTTGTCGTTGGGTGTTGATATAACGATACCAACGTTGTGTATCAATATTCCTTTTGTAGTTTCAAAAGTTACAGAGGTTGTTGTCAGCGATTTCGTTTATAAATGGAAACAGCACCTTTTACAAGTTGGTAGTTAAACTGGCAGGGGAGGTAATAAGTTACACACGTACTGTACTTTAAGGACCGCCTTAGGCTGTTGACAGGGTCGGACGTGCTTGTCAGCCGCTCCGCTGTAAGGGCCTGTGTTGGGTCTAGAATTTCATATTCAGTTCTACGTTTGGCATATATATTTGTGTATTATCATTAAGGTAAGTGATTGTAGGCTATCGAGGGTCAAATATTGGCTTATTTTGCCATATTTGTGTGTTTTGTTGGCTCGCGGTGACTTACCGCACCACGTGGCCTCGGTTTTCGCGCATTGTGTCTGCGTGAAATTTTTCATTTCGACTTGGTCTTAGGACTATTTGGGTATGGAGAGCGACACTGATGGGGATGGGGATGATAATATTCACGCTACCTCATTTGAGGAAACCTCGACAGATGCTGAATTTGCAGAGAAATACGTGTCAATGATTTCCAAACGTTTGAAACGAAAACATGAGGATGACCGAGTTGTAAGTGATACGACATCGTCATTACCTATCAAATTTGTTGTCATTCTTACTTCTGTTGACCCAAGATTACGTTTGACAAACGTGAGTCAATTGCTTTGGCTCAGGATATCCATAAAACATTGGCGATGTGGAGTATATGAAAAACTGGAAAAGGGAGATTTAGTGATACACTGCAGGTCTGCTGAGCAACTTAACCTTGCACTGAATGTAGCGTGTGTCTGTGACGTTCGTGTCAAGAGTTCTGTCCCTAAGAGTCTTAGTGAATCCAAGGGGAGTTATTTACAATGTTGACACAGATGTAAATGAGGATGAGATAGTTGAGCAATTGAGAAGTCAAAAGGTTAAAAGTGCCCAAAGACTTTTGCGTGGAAAAGAAAAGGAACTTACTACTTCCATTCTTCTTACTTTCTCAACCCCACATTTGCCTGAACGTGTTAGGATGTATTATCAGTCCTTTCGAGTGCGTCTGTATATCCCACCAGCTATTAGATGCTACAATTGCCAGAAATATGGCCATGTTTCAACACGATGTAAAAGTAAAAAGCCTGTATGTCCCAGGTGCAGTGGTGAGCACAAAGTAGAAAATTGTTCGGAAACAGTATCGAAGTGTTGCAATTGTGGTGGTAGCCACAGTGCTGCCTACAAGGGATGTGAGAAATACAAGGAGGCAGTATCTGTGCAAAGGCTACGAGTAGAGAGTAAACTGTCTTATGCTGAAGCAACTCGTATAGTCAAGTCCACTCCAGCTCCATCTTATGCAGCTACTGTAACCGCCGCTCAGAAATCACGATCTGTGTCGGTACAAGCCTCACAAACAACAGTTGGAACCCGTCCTGTTCCTCTTGCAGCTACATCTGGGTCTAACCCTACCTGTATTTGTAAATGTCAGTCACGAGAGTCAAATTTAAGCCAGAGTGTATCAAATCCATCTGTTACAGCTCAAGTCAGCTCTCCACAGGTAGCCAATCCATTTCTTAGTACTTCTCCTCAAACCTTTTTAACGTTCTTGTTTGAGGGTGATTTCAGGATGCTTTAATGCAACAACCAAAGAGGAACAGATTAATCGTCTTGTGTCGGCGGCAAAAATACATCTTCACATCGATGTTCCTAGTGATCTGTTGACTGAGGTACATGTGGAGATGAATGATGGATAAAGCATTAGTATTCTTGACCATAATGCAATGGAATGCACAAAGTCTCGTTGCACATGGGGATAATTTAAAAGCATTTTCTATCAAATAGGTCACCACTGCCAGATGTTATTTGTGTACAGGAAACTTTTCTTTGGCCAGAGAGTCATTTTAGAATTAATGGCTATTTTGGTCTACGTCAGGACAGACTAACCAGTAATCCGAATACTAAAATCCTCGGAGGTGGTTGCGCTATATTTATTAAGACTGATTTGTCGTATCAGGTTCAAAATTACCAAATACAGTGTATGAGGCTAACGCAGTAAAACTTCATTATGAGGAAGATAAAGTCATTACTATTGTTAATATTTATAATACAGGTAAGCCAAACGTAGATGAATATCTGAAATTAATTGATCCCAATGGAGGCCCATATTTTATATGTGGGGACTTCAACAACCATAATATGTTTTGGGGAAGCAACAAGACGGATTATAATGGTCGGATTGTTGAACAATTTTTAGATGAAGCAGATCTTGTCCTTTTAAACGATGGTAAAATGACCCGCATGGATCTTGGCAAATGGACTTTTTCTCCTTTAGATCTATCAATGATATCATCACACATAGCCAGTAAGTGTAACTGGGATGTATTTCAGGAAGATGCATTAGGTAGTGACCACTTTCCTGTTTTTACTGAAATTCAGGTTCGACCATATCGTGATTCTTGTGATAAAGTCCCTCGGTGGAAATTCAAGAAGGCTAATTCGGCACTTTTTCTAGTCTGTGTACTGAACATATCACACCCGATCTTATAAATGGTGATGTTAATATGTCTAATGAAAATATCACAACACAATTAATAAAATTGCAGAAGAGTCCATTGGAAAATCGTCTGTTAAGAAAGCGGCATTCCCGCCAAAGTCCTGGTGGAATGACAGCTGTGAAAAAAGCCAATATCGCAAGGAAAAAGCATATAATAAGGTTCGCCACTCGTCATTGCCATGTGATTTGGCTGATTTTCGTAAGAAACGAGCTACGTTCAACGTATTGTACGGAGTACAAAACGGTTGAGCTGGAGGAATATATTTCTAATATTAATAGATTTACATCATTAACTAGTATCTGGTCCAAGGTGAAAACGATCGGTGGAAATAATATTCGTTCACCTATACCGGTAATGGGAGAAGCTGGAGAACTCGTATCAAAAGTCAGAAAGTAAATGCTCTTGTTAAGCAATTTAAATCTGTTAGCAGTTCTGAAAATTATTGTCATGAATTCAGAGAATATAAACAAGTTTTGAAACAAATTTTATTCCTGAAATGCCTTCTGCCATGTTGGAAAGTAGCTTGAAATCAATACAGATATCACTCATGATGAACTTAAAGGCAGCCATATCAAGAACACATAATTCGGCACCAGGCGCGGATGAGTTGTGTTATGAAATGTTTAAGCATATGCCAGATTCTTCTCTAGCTGTTATTCGGGAACTATTGAACTTAAGTTGGTGTTCTGGATCCTTGCCTACGACATGGAGACATGCAATAATAGTTCCAGTGCCCAAACCAGGAAAAGATCCATCGCTTCCTGCATCATATAGACCGATTGCTCTCACTTCTAATTTATGTAAAATCATGGAGAAATAGTTACTACCCGCCTGAACTATTATCTTGAACGAAATGAGCTTCTTACTCACATTCAGTCAGGATTCAGAAAGGGGCGTTCATGTATAGATCAGCATGTTCGTCTGGAAACTGAAGCACAGAAAGCTTTATGCAACCAGGAATACATGTTGTGTGTATTCCTTGATATCGAAAAGGCTTATGACATGATTTGGAGAAATGGTTTGCTTTTTAAATTGTGTAAACTTGGAATTAGAGGCAACATGTTCAAGTGGATATGGTCATTTTTGTCCGAAAGAACCATTCAAGTTCGCATATGTCAAGAACTGTCAGGCGTGCATATGACTGAAAATGGTACCCACAAGGAAGTGTAATAAGTCCAGTTTTATTTAATATTATGATCAATGACATTTTCGAGGACCTGCCTCTAAACATAAATGCAGCACAGTTTGCTGATGACGGATCGTTTTGGAGACGCTTTGGTAATTTTCAGTTTGTCATAGAATCTATACAAAACTGCTTAAGTAAAGAATCAGTACATGGTGTTCAAAATGGGGTTTAAGATTTCAAAATCAAAATCAGTGGCAATGATGATCACAAGACGTAAGATCCCTCATGATATCAGTTTATCTCTTGGACATCATAAACTGGAAATGGTGTCAGTGTTAAAATTTCTTGGTGTGTATTTTGATCAAAGATTAACATGGTCTCATCACATCACACATTTGTATAACACATGTAACAAGATCATCAATCTATTAAAGTGTATTTCAAAAACAAAGTGGGGCGCTGATAAGTCAACTATGTTATTGCTGTACAAGGCCCTTATCTTGTCCAGACTTGACTATGGTTGTCAGGTGTATATGTCGGCGGCTAAATGTCATCTTAATAAGCTTGATAGAATTCAGTCTAAAGCTTTGAGAATATGCACTGGTGCATATTGTACTATTCCAACCTCAGCTCTTCAAGTTGAGTGTTCAGAAATGCCCCTTCACCTTCGAAGACAACAGGTATCTTTGAAATATTTCTTGAAAATGAAAACCAAGAACAAACACCACGCAGTCACTGAGATTGTTAATGACTGTGTGGAATATGTCATGTGTGACTGGACTCATGGCAAATTACCCTTTGGCTTGAATATTCAGAGATTAGCTGATCAACATGGTATCTACAACTGTAACCCAGTTGATCCTTCTGCTCCGCCTGTCAAACCTCCGTGGGTTCTGCTGAAGCCTGGATTGAATTCGGAACTCAATTTAATCGTGAATAAGAGAATGGACCAAAACATAATAAAAGTGATAACTCAAGACTTTCTGTCTGAAAATTATTCTAATTTCACAAATATATACACTGATGAATCGGAAGAACCATCCAATAATCGTACTGCTGGGGCTTTTTGGATACCCAATTTATCGATCGCTAAGGTGTTCAGATTCCCTGATTATCTTTCTGTTTTTGCAGCTGAACTTTTGTCCATTTCGCAAGCATTGAGATGGGTAGATGAACATGACCATGAAGCAATTATCTTTACAGATTCTATGGCAGCAATCAAAGCTATAGAAGCTGGTGCAAATGGATCTAGAGATGACATTGTGCATGAGATATTAAAGTTAGATACATCGTTAAACATGAAGTATATTGCATGCGACATTGTGTGGGTCCCAGCACATGTTGGATTACATGGGAATGAGATTGCAGATAATTTGGCCAAATCTGGGTTACAGTTTCCTGAAGTTGATTTATTTAAATTTCAACCAATCCCTAAAGATTATGAAAATGTTTTATCGAAATCTGTTACAAGGAGTTGGCAACAGTTGTGGGATACAGGTACTACCGGCCGACATATGTACAAACTTAGACCATCACTAAAATCTGGTCATAAAATTCGTCGTCGTAAAAGGCGTGATGAGGTTATTCTTTCACGTCTAAGACTTGGACACTGTGGGCTAAATGCCTACAGGAGTATTATAGATAAGACGGTCTCTTCTAAATGTGGCCATTGCAATTTGGAGACGCCTGAAAACATCGAACATTATCTAATTACATGCCCTGGGCATAACAACATAAGACAAAATCTCAGAAGTGCTGTACTTGAGGTTGATGATGTATTCTCCTTAGAAACAGTTTTGGGCCCCAATATCATGCATGGGTCTGTGCAACGGGCAGTTTTAGATTTTGTCTCGTCATCTGGAAAATATGATGTAATCTAGACAGGCTCTCGAATGGCTTAGACAGATTTAGTTCTGTGGTTTTAAATCATTTTAACACTCTGTCATCTGAACCTACTGCTTTTTTATTGAATGAGTATTTCATGTTTTAGAAATGGAAGTGATTACTTACGGTTTTTAATCCGTAACACGAAGCAGAGGTTATTCCATATATGTATACATCTATCCAAATTAATAGTGTTGTCGTTTCTTTTATCTTACCTAAACGATTCCTTTTGGCGATGAAATTACATATGATTGTTTATTAAATCAAGTCAATGTGTTGGGCGCAAATAGGCCTCTTATTGGCCCACGTCGCCCTAAAACTATAAAACCAACCAACCAACTGTACTTTAAAGTTGGATTTTTGCAGTGATTTTTATGTTAATTGTAATGTCTCGCTCTATGAGAAAAGCACTAGATTTGTTTACATGTGCCGTAGCGCCGCTTAGAATCGAAACTGTAAAGATTTTATTGAAGATGAGTGTCATGTTTTATTGCATTGTCCTCTGTATGCTGATGAGCGATTGTAACTTTTATCTAAATGTACAAGTCTTTTAGAAGTTTTTTTAAAAATCTGGGTATGTTGAAAAAGTTAGTTTTCTTCTAGCTTGTCCAGGTGTATCGTTTATATCTGTCAAAACCAGCCTTAATATTCTTAGAAAGCGTACTGCAAATTAGTATATATGTTCTTAATGTAACTTGTACCCTTATTATTGCATTTTTAATATTTTTTATACTATACTCTGTATATTGTCCCAACAAATGAATTTTATCAGGATATACTCTGTACTCGCATTATAAATTAGGTGTTCTCTATTTCAATAAGGGCTTACAGGGTTTTCATGTAATCCCTGAGCTAATATTTCAGTAATTTCATGAAATCCCTGGAAATTTTAGGGAATACATGAAATCCTTGGGAGTCACAGGGATTTCATGAAATCACTTACTCTTTCAGGGATTACGTGAAATCACTGGTTTCACACATTCCCTGTAAGATATATATATAGATATATAGTTATATATATACTAGTATACTAGTAAAGTACATGAATCCAGAGTGAATTTAAGCAGACAGACAGACAGATAATTTATTACCATCTCACTGCATGTACGTCATATAAAAAAATAGACAGAATAACAAATGACCAGTAAAAGCACATGCACCATTCCTTATGGAATTATGAGAGACTAAATCTAAAATATATACAATCTACTAAAAGTCATAGAAAAACGTTTGCGCTAAAAAAGAAAATTAAAAAATATATGTCTATACACAATTTAACTGCTATACAGCAACCATCGCCTTCTAGATAGAATAAGGAATAAGGTTTTGGCAACGCTACTAACAACTTCATAATTTGACATTAAAAAACAAAATTTCTGTTCTTCGGTAAAATTAAAAAATTCACCATAGATAGTACAAATATTGGTAAACAATTCCGATCGCAGGTCATCGTACATCGAGCACTTCAGTAAAACATGCACTTCATCTTCAATACAATTATCATTGCACAACGGACAGGTGCGTTCTTCCACAGGCAATTTTTCATAACGCACCGTTTCAAGTCTAATTGGAGCAACCCAACATCTAAATTTGGCAAAAGAACTTCTATAACATCTTGGCATAAGAATATCAACATATGTTTCAGTAAAATAACCAGTTTTAAAAGTTTATAATTTATCCGCGGTATTGGATACATCTTCAGACCACGATTCAACAAGCTTTGCAGAGTACATTTCTAACATAAGATCAACAGTTGAACAAGGTAAAAATACATTTACATTACAATACAGCCCATACCATGCTGGGTAAAAAAAGAGCGTACACTAAAATTAAGCATGTATATACAATAATCACGGGATTCTGAGATTAAAGGTAATTGATAAGCAGTTATGGTGTTCTTAGAGTACATTAAGTGGGTAAGTGATAGAAAGTATCAAATTGATGTACAAAAGGGTGGATGTTGTTTTAACAGTAGATTAAGTGGACGGTTACTATTTATTTTTCGTTCTTTTATTCTGTAGGCATAATCTACAAATATATCTTTATCTCTGTAGGCTCGATATACATTATTGTGTTTTTGAAGGCTTGCCAGATAGATTCCTTTTTGACCATTTGTTACAGCTGAGTGAATGGATTATCTGAGTCCAGTTGAATAAATTCCTTGTTACAGGCTCCATGTATTATTTAAGGCTTGCCAATGCATTCTTGCATTTACTTATTCAAATTCAAACTTCATGTCAAATATTTCGCCCAATTTGTGAGAACCGATTTGGTCACACTACAAGACTACCTGTCGGTAAAAGATCTATTTGTTTAAAGGGACGGTGGGGTAGTCTAGTGGTTAAGGCGTTCGCTCGTCACGTCGAAAACCCGGGTTCGATTCCCCACATGGGCACAATGTGTTAAGTCCATTTCTGGTGTCCCCCGCCGTGATATTGCTGGAATATTGTTAAAAGCGTCGTAAAACTAAACTCACTCACTCACTCTATTTGTTTAAAGCGTCCACTTCTGTCTTCACTGATGGGACCGGTTACAAGGTAACATTGACCGAGTAACACCAATACACGTCGAACAATCGCATCGCTAAAGTATATCATAGTCCTCTGATTGGAGTATCGACTCCCGCATACTCCTTAGTTGATCCTTGCAATACAAATTCTCGTGGATTCGCTCACATCTGAAGCTTTGCTTTCAGCCCATATTAAGTTATCTTCACGTTCTAGTTGAAACTGAAAGAATATATTGAAGATAAATCATCAGAAAATTTTACCCTGACAAAATATACAGTCTTAATTGGGGAAATAATAACGACCTTATGAATCACATACTTCTTGCCAGTAAAAAATATATTCATATATCAAGTATTAGAAAAAATAAGTTATCACTGGATACATTTGTAAAAATATTGAGTGATATTTTCAAGACAGAAAAGTTTATTGCCAGTAAGAATCAAAACATATTACAATTTGACAGAAAATGGTCATCTCTACTGCACACATTCCCAGCTTAATGAAGATTCCAACATGTGTAATGCCAACCCATATGAATTACTGTTTTACGGTGTACAAGTGTTGTTGCATCATGTACTTTGTATATTTGTATCTACTGATTTTGAATGAATAAAAAATTATAAAAAAAGAAGTTATCTTCATTTGAAATTGGGAAAATACCGCGGCGTAAAAAACAATTAATTACTCATGTTGTATGGCCACTTCAAGCGGCCGAGCAGTGAAAATGAACCAACCAAACTAACTAACACTGAAGGGTAGCACTGAATTGGTGATCTTTCAGTTTCCAGGAATGCTCACGACAATCGTGTTAGCCGGAACATCATAGCTTGGGTATTTGTCATTCAACGTCAATATTACATTAAAGACGTCGCTCAAGGTCAAATGTATTATTCATTCAAACACAATGCTTGGAATCCTCCTGGAATCTGTAAATGTGTGTTAATGAAAGCAGTGTAGGAAGTGTTTGCAATGCTGATTCAAATGGTTCCTCCGATTAACGGCCACGTTGTCCAGAAATCGAAGACAGCGACCAGATGTGTAGTCAGCGTTTGCGAGATAAGATTGCCTGGGCTGTGTTCCCCGCACACAATTATGTTTAAGCTGGATTTGCAAGTGTGAGGAACGCTGGTTTATTTCTAATTAAATCTTAAACCGACATTTGTCTGCTCTTGTCAGTTGATGCTAAGGATTAAGTTTCGTGTAGGGTAGAATTACCATCGACTGAACAATCATTACAGACTCGGATCCGACACAATTGTCCGAGAGGGGTCAAAGAAAAAACATTAAAATCCCAGATAAACCTTCGTCATATTATGTTGTCTCTTTAGCAGCTATTTGTCATGTCCTTCACCATGGAAAATTGTAAGTAGGTGCCTCGCGCCAAGGTACGGTATATCTGGTACCAGACCATATATTAAACGCCTTGAGAACAGTAGGCATTGCACTGTGTTGTACAGTCACATTAATGTGTGAGAGTTGTCCAAAGTGACGTCAAATGTAAACGTTTACCATCATTATCAAATAAATCGTATACTAGTGGTGATCCGATTAATTGAAATAATCGAAGATTGGTCGCAGAACTAAACGACCAAACAATCGATCATGTGTTCTCATAATCGAACACAAAAAATTCAGGAACCTTGTTTTCATCAACAATATTTTTCACAAACTGTTACATTTCATAAGCACTACAAACGTTCCAAGTCATTTGAATTTATCTTAAAGACACCAAGAAATTTATGTTGCTAACATACTAGTCATCCTTTACATGTTTTTCCCTTATTTTTAATTAACAAATTTCATAAATGACGAACCAATTATTTTCGGTGGTAATGAACCAATCATCAATGATGAGATTTTAACCAATTCCCAACACTAATGTATGTCCAAATGTTGAATATTGTAGATCAGGGTCCTGATCCACAAAACGTTCCTAGCACTACGTAAGCCTTTGATAAACTATAACTATTACGACATGTGGCAAAGTTACGAAGATTAACTTTGTGGAGAGATCCCAGAGGCGTTCATTCCTTCAAGGTATGGAAACGGTTTCATTGTTTTACTTTAAGTCTGCTTCAACATCAAGAAACTGTTCAAATTAAATGATGAGAGCCCAAAAGTAAAAAAAGATGAATCCACCTGAAATAAATAAATAAATAAATAAAATAAATTAAATAAATAAATAAATAAATAAATAAATAAATAAATAAATAAATAAATAAATAAATAAATAAATAAATAAATAAATAAATAAATAAATAAATAAATATATGCGCCAATACTAAACACACGCTTTTTACCTTTGGTTAGATCTCCAAAGTATAATTCTAGTTATACCTGCATGTTGTACTTGTATCCTAATTACATACATTCTATGTCATGTATTAAGAAAGACTGCTTCTTTGGTGAGTACAATATGGCTTTAAGAAAGTGGACAAATGCAAATGTTTCAATGAGACAAAGCAGTAAATGGGTTTTGTCTAATGAAAATTTTCTGACAGAATTAACAATGCTTTGCTACCAGAATTAGGGTTATACCATTTCTCTTCCTATATAGCAATTTTTTTTGAAATATTGATATATATTCCAGTGATGAAAAGGTCTGCATGTACATCTGTAAAAACGTCCAAGGCAGCAAATTTGGTGATTCTTAATGAGTTGGTTGTCAGGAATAAACTTTGCGTGTAAGATTAGCGCTCTCTTCACTTTGGAGCAGTGACAGAGCCTTTCCTATATTCATGAGTAGCCATGTCTTCTGAACTATGGATTCTACAACATTAAGCTTTTCTGAATAAAAAGTAAAAAAGACAAAGGGTTTCATGTATTTGGTATGCACGTATACACACTGCGTCACATTGGGCTTGCCTCTTCCAATACTCGACAGTAAAAGTGGATTATGATGGATATTAGATGTTCACTAGATCAGCAGCAACTGGCCAAGTTGTACTGTAAGACGTGCTTGGTCTGAGACGATGGGATGTTTTTGTCCGAGATCAATTATAAAACAAAACCTTGTTATAATGAAAACACAACTACTATGCTGCTAAACTGGGACACATTTGTGATTGAGAAAGTTCATACGTCAAGTACAAGGATTTTCCCTTTGATCTATTGCCAGAACTGTGTTGGATGATGGGGCATAGCGACATTTAAGCTCACGGTAATTCTATCAGTAACAATACGTAATCCTTTGTGTGGTCAAGAGCGTCAAAGATCTAATTAGAATTTAACCGGCGTGCATCACACTCGCAAATACAACCCAAACATAATTGTTCAGTCCAATATTCCAGCTATATGGCGGCGGTCTGTAAAAAATGGAGTCTGGACAAGACAATCCAGTCATCAACAGCATGAGCATCTATCTACACAATTGGGATACGATGACATGTGGCAACCAAGTCAGCGAGCCTGACCACCCGATCCCGTTAGTCGCCTCTTACGACAAGAATGGGTTACTGAAGATTAACTCTAACCCGGATCTTCATAGGTATCCGCCAGTTTGAAGAAACAGATGGATCAGAAAAGCAAACACTTAAGTTCCTTCACTGCATTCATTTACAAAATGTCCCTGACATCTAGACATTTCTCAGCAATAGGTCTCAATGAATACCATTATACGGAAACCTCTTCAGTGCCATGATGGCTTTTTGTGGAACGTTTTAGGTTTGTGTTACCTAAGCCATTCGCCGTTTGACAGCAGATTGTCGTTTGTTCTTATAAGAAAACATCTGTTTTGCACTTAGACTGCGATTGTGGATGAACCATCAATATCTCAATGTACAGATTTCTGTGGATGAACCATCAATATCTCAATGTACAGATTTCTGTGGATGAACCATCAATATCTCAATATACAGATTTCTTTGGATGAACCATCAATATCTCGATGTACAGATTTCTTTGGATGAACCATCAATATCTCGAAGTACAGATTTCTGAAAATGTTATTTCCTTTGGTGAATTTGTTTTCATACCTCTGACATGCGGAGGGTAAAAAGAACATTGAGTGAGTGCATGCCTCAGAGCTTGTTTAAATTTTGGTGAATCTGTATTGTGCAAACAGGGATCATAATCAGTGTAAGCATGGAATTCGAATCTAAGAGACGGGGTAGCCTAGTGGTTAAATCGTTCACTCGGTTTCCATTCCCCACATGGGTACAATGTGGGAAGCCCATTTCTGGTGTCCCCCACCATGATATTGCTGGAATATTGATAAAAGCGGCGTAAAACTACGCACGCGCTCACACACGCACGCACTCACCCACTCACTGCTAATGGTGTAAGGTAGCAACACAGTTGTATATCAGTTCCCCATCAAAAACGAAGGATGGAAAGTAGCTTCCTGGCAACAATTTCGTCAAACACCTTTGTGTCGACGTTGAAAGGACCAACATAAATACTTCCTTTAGACCGCGGTTCGACACAGGAATACGCAGGGACCAAGTTATCATTTCTAGCAACTGTACATTCGACACATAAAAGTTCGACACAACGGTTTTTACCTTCATGGAATATACTTTAATATCATTGGTTAATGACGCTTTAACAAGTTTCCGTGTCACCCCTCCCAGGCGGGTGACAACTTGAAAATATATTAACCGCTGCCAAGGTAACCGCCAAACTCTCCGCCGAGAAGCTGTATCGCTAACAATCGTATGACGTCATAATATGACGCATGCAGTGCACCATGTACACGTTTATTTTACAGACGTTCACTGCTTTATTTAAACTATTTTATACATTGCATCGTTTGCACACTCAGCTTAAACATGATGAATCATTTTTATAGCAGTTTTAAGCTTGTCTGTATATGTTTTACTGATATTAAAAATCCAGTCGAGAGGCAGACGCCATTTTGTTCACATGTCCTATAGTCGGTAGAGAGCTTATGGGTCTTAAAAAAATTAAAAAGATATTTTGTACATTTAACATGGCGGTAAGATAAATACGTTGTAAAGTTCAACCTCGTGTAATACGGTCTGATGTACGCCTCTTTGTAGCAGTGTCACCCGAGCCGGCAGGCTGATGTACGCCTCTTTGTAGCAGTGTCACCCGAGCCGGCAGGCTGATGTACGCCTCTTTGTAGCAGTGTCACCCGAGCGCTGATGTACGCCTCTTTGTAGCAGTGTCACCCGAGCCGGCGCTGATGTACGCTCTGTGCAGTGTCAGCAGTGTCACCCAGAGCCGGCAGGCTGATGTACGCCTCTATGTAGCAGGTGTCACCCGAGCTGTCAATTCCGAGCCGGCGGGCTGATGTACGCCTCTTTGTAGCAGTGTCACCCGAGCCGGCAGGCTGATGTACGCCTCTTTGTAGCAGTGTCACCCGAGCCGGCAGGCTGATGTACGCCTCTTTGTAGCAGTGTCACCCGAGCCGGCAGGCTGATGTACGCCTCTTTGTAGCAGTGTCACCCGAGCCGGCAGGCTGATGTACGCCTCTTTGTAGCAGTGTCACCCGAACCCTCTTTGGAGTCACCCGAGGGTATGACTCTCTACAAAGAGGCGTACATCAGACCGTATTACCGAGGGAGAAGCATCCATTTTATGTCCACGTTGTGGCTCTGCATCACTCAGCCGTGGGCTGTGCTGAGTATCATATTCGCCTTGCTGTTAACCCTTTGCTTGTATTCACTAGTCTTGGGCATTGGTTAAAATCTCATAATTGATGATTGGTTCATTACCACCGATCAACCATCGAAAATAATTGGTTAGCGTCATTTCTGAAATTTGTTAATGCACTAAAAATAAGGAAAAACCATATAGTTATTTTGGGGTTTTTTTTGCAAAATTTCACATCTTTAAAAAATGACTAGTATGTTAGGAACATAAATCTCTTGGTGTCTTTAAGATAAATTCAATCATGACTTGGAACGTCTGTAGTGCTTATGAAATGTAACAGACAAAACCAACCTTGTGAAATATATTGTTGATGAAATCAAGTGTTCCTGAATTGTCTGTGTTCGATTATGAGAAAACATGATCGATTGCTTGGTCGTTTAGTCACTGTGACCAATTTTCGATTATTTCAATTAATCGGATCACCATAAGTATTCACGTATTCACGTGTTCGTGAAGTTGTACACGGCTACGGCTGCTACCTGTGTAGCTTCGATATGCAAATCATCACTCACAAATCTTGACTGCATCCTCCTGTTTCTAAATACCTTATTCAAATCACGGATTGTGTCAAATGTGTGTAAATGGTGACACATGGTCATGAGTTCCACGTTCTAGTTCCCTAAAGCAATGTTCTACATCTTTGTCCAGACCGAAAGCTGATCCCTAAATCGTTTAAGTTGCTGGATCGACAGGACTTGTCTACACCATCTGCCAAGTATCCACATGATGTTATCTGTTTGGCGTCATCAGAATGGAACCTCCGGGGGTGGTTAATTACAATATTGCAACAAATATATATTTTTCTTTTAACGAAGATTTCCAAAATAACCATTGCTTGAAACTTCCTTATGTTTAAGTCTCCACTGAAAATCCAAACCATATAGTGAACACGTTTCTCTGAAATCACTGGAACTAAAGTTTTCCAGATTAGTTCTATCGTCAACATGTTGTTGGCGATCTATAGCCTGTTTTTATATTGTATTGTCCCAATAGTGCTATTAGTTTTAAACTTTCCACGCTAGTTTTAATTCTAATTGTGATATTCTAGTTGTTTACCAGTCCTTCGTCGACAGGTTTTTATAATATACATATATTCCACTTCAAAATCAAATATTTATGTTCTCGTCACGATATGGCTGCAATATTGCCGATGTGACGTTAAGTAATAACTCACTCTCTCACTCTATCGTCAACATATCCTTTTTGTCGCACTTTCATACCTACGGCTTTGAGGTATATGCGTATAATGAACAACGGTTACAACGAACTAAACTCAGTGACCCTATGTATACTGGTATGTGTATATTGAAGCAAATTTTGCATGAAGGCTATTATGAATTATTCCATAAATTCGATTTACTTCACAGTCGAATTATTAGGATAACCCCAGGCCGCCCCAGTCACCAATGAGTTCGCGTTCTATGTTATTTTAGTAGAATGGAGAAGTAACACGTGTATTCAACTGTGCTACATCTCAGACCTGGGAAGATCCAACTTGCAGAATTTCTATCCCTAAATTCCTTGTTTTCATGACTATATTTTCAACCTGACAAGTTTTAGGAGTAATCTCATTAACCGAGGCTGATACTCAGTATGGCCGCTCACGATCCTGCCCAGACTACAGACTTGTTCTGCCGCCGTCGGATGATGTGGAAGAAACTTCAGGTCTTGACTGACTTCCTTAATGCCCCTATTCCACACAGACCACGAATCCCACGAATTGCCACGAATTAACAAATTTGAGTATTCGTAGTTGAATCGTAATCAGCTAGTGGAGTTCTTAACTAATTCGTAATATAGTCATAGTCCGTTCTTGCAGTTCTTGAGTAATCGGGAATTCGTGGCAAAAGTTTTGAACTGTTCAAAATTTTGGTCACGAACTCCCGATTAAACATAATCGTAGTTAATTCGTAACAAATTCGTAGTGCATTCTGAAGCATCGTAACCAAATCGTAACCAATTCGTAGGCATTCTTAACTCATTCGTGTATTCGTCAGTTCGTGGCTTGACCACGAATCGGCTACACGAATCTGTCAGGAATCCGACAAATACACGCCGAAGCAGGTACGAAGCAAGTAAGAACTACCTACGAATCAGCTACGACCGCAAATTGTATATTTAACACGTTGCAGCATCGACATCCAATTTCAGACAGGTAAATAAGGGGCTCCAGAATATATATTTGCACATCATTATATTATGCAATTTCGTTGATTTTAATACACATTTGAAAGAATTTTAACTCAATATAATAGTTAAGTTCAACATTACCTCAAGCCATGAATAGGCTTTAACGAATCCAATTCAGCTTTTGCAAGAGCTTCGGAGGTTCACGTCTATGTCAAGGCATGAGGAAACAAGCTGCAAATACGCTTAATGCCAACAACTGCTCCTTTTCCATGCACAAACATGCTGTCTATTTGAGTTTAACTCAATGGTTTTAATTTATACAGAGGACGCTTTCTTTCTTACATGCAAAAACATTAAATTTTGATTATTTAGGTTGAATAAGACCTCACTCCTCAACATTCCAGCCTATTCAAATACACATGACGAAGTGACATTGTAAAGTTCCACTGCCATGAAGGAAGTTTGAGCCGATTAAAACTAGAAGCGTCTGTTTCCGTATTTATTTGTCTCTGGCGGCACCACACTGATGGAATCATCACATTATTTGACAGCTGTTGATCAAACCACACGACAAACGTAATTGGCAGCTGTCAGCGGGACTCTGAGCTTGAAGCTGTTGCTGGTTGACGTGTACTACGTCCCATCTGGTTCTCCTACAATGACAACTGACGCTGACGTCACTGATGTCTCCAGGACGCTCCCCACCCTTATCACGACATTGTTACGAAAACATCCTCACCAACAGCCTAATAGAATTATGGGAGCGGTCAGCCTCGGCTGTTTATTGATTAGACTGATGAACTGATACTGACGCTGTGGACGCCATGTTTTAGCGAGGCCATGGGGAGTTCAATGTGATTACACAGACACCATAACCTAGTTTCGTTCATGGTGTCAGCCCGATCTGACGTTTGTGAAGGTGATAACGCGACCTCAAACTCGGCACTTGTCTGGACATGATGCTGTGGTCTGCAATCTTGAAATATCTATATTCTCTAAAACCTAAAGACGTGGTTAGGGTTCGTCTCCAGGATTTCAATGGCTTCAATGGAAGACAGGTGACACCATTAATGAGTTTCGTCACGAGTGATTTTACCTGTGTGGTTTATGGAACTTGGGGTTCCTGTGTGACGAGCAAACATCTGGGTTCTGTAATCAGAACATCAGCGACAATTTGTTTCAGGCGACACCACACATTCACTGATTAACTAAACAACTCTAAATATCAAGTGCATGAAAGCAACAAACTGTCCCGCAGTTGGGTCCTTTCCTTCATTCATAAGATATCTCAGTCAGCTGATATTGTCAGAGTGATGATGAATTTGGGGAAATGTTTTTCCAATATTGTTTCTTTCAATTCAAAGAAGGATAGCTAGAGGTTGTGAAGATGGGCCGAAGCCTGTCGCCAGGTGGCGCGTGTCGTGCAAACTAGATCGAGTTCAATGAGTGTCAGGGTGATCTTAACCAGTCTAAGAATCCATTCAGGAGGAGACTTGAGTTACAAGAGATTCCTCACAGGTCATGAATTAATGTGAAATACTCCAGATTAAGTGGACCCTTCATCCGTCACTCAAATCAATAAACGGTGGTTTTTAACAGCGGTGAAAATACATTTTAAAAAACGGGAGGATTTTCTTCCCCCCAGGCAAGATGACAGACTGGAGATCAGCATTACAGGAATATGACAGGCAGGCTGGAACATGGAAACAGTCAAAAGGAGCAAAATGTTATAGGGACGGATTGTGGGGATGGGATCTGGTGAGATCAGAGGGTGAGAATAGGGATGAAGATGTAGGGGACACGATATTGCAGAGATGGGGACTAGGGGTGGGAGTGTGTGGGATCTGACACAGAGGCTTGCAATCAGCTGAACTTGCAGTACATCATATTACAAGAGCAGATCTGAATCTCAAGACACCTTGAAGAGCAACATATTACTTCGGGAGATCGATCTGACACTCTAAACAGTGATCCCAAAGACACCTTGAGGAACAGCATAGTACGCGAGAATAAGGTCCACCAGACCTAATGGCAATCTCTAATGGCAACGTATGGAACTACATTTATACCGAGATGACAAGACTTTATGGATGATCAAGTTCTTTATTTTAAGAATGGCCTTTCAGGTGGGCCTTGTGTTGTCTCTGCAGCTTCACTGTTGGGTCTTTGTTGATTTTTCGGTAGGTGTTGGTGTCGTCAAGGATTTTGCTGACCATGGTGTCGAAGTCAGGGGTGTTGAGCACCACCGTGCCTTGCCCTTGTCAGCAGGGAGGATGGTGATGGTTTTGTCTCTGCGCAGGTCGGCGATGGCTTGTTTCACCCCTTTGGTGATGTTTGGTTGCTGTGGCTTTGACTTCTGGACAATTTCAGCGACCTGTTGACGGAGGAAGTGGTCATCCATAAAGTCTTGTAATCTCTATACCACCAATTTCTAGAATGCCACTCAAACAACTACATTTATACCTATGATCGTTGGTTCTAATCCCACTGGAGTCACTTGTGCTGTTGGTGTTTCAGCATGCCCTCACTCGAGATTTGACCAAATGGATCAAATCTTAGACCTGCATCAGTCTGGACTGGTATACATGAAGCTGGTAAGCAGTGATATAACTACAACACTGTTCCAAGCGGCCTTAAACCCAGCTCACATGATCAATGATCAGACGCCTGTTATCAACACATGTTTCAAATATGTGTAGGACTCAGATCTAAGGCGGGTCTCTCTAATCTATGTCGGGTTTCCTAATCCGTGGCAGGTCTGATTGTTCGATTGTTACATGACGTCTCGCGTAATGACGTCATTACTCGATGACGTCATAATCGCTAACCGTCCCCGACGTTATTCGACACTAGCCGTTCGTGGCGATAGTAATCTCAGGAAAATCTTCAAAGCTAAGAAAATGGAAAACATAGAAAATGATGGTTTTGTAATTGTGGAGTCACCTACAAAGAAGATGAGACCCGTATCAAAAGATCCCAATGCAGAAACATTTTGGAACGACACGGAAAAAATACTTGCAATTACAAAACTGAAAACGCTGAATCCGAAATGGGGAAGTGTAAAGATTTGCAAGATTAGCATGGCCTAAATTTTCGAAGCTCTCTTAGTTCTATGATAGTCGTAAAAACATTAGCAATATCGACAGACGATCTTAGTGCTAACAGAGCTTCAGAGAGTCTCAAACCCAGGGTATCAGTAAGTTAGAATCACATAAATGAAGTGCCATAAACCCCTATTCTACCGAGGTGAAATGTTCTAATGACGATGTGTAGGAAATCCGCCTCAGATTATTAGGGTGTGTACGGCAACTAGCCATGGATTTGAAGATCTGCCATGGATTTGGTAATCCGCCACGGATTTGAGGCCTGCCATGGATCCGAGTCCTACATATGTGAGATAAGATGCGTCTAATATCAACTGTGCACTGTCTGTACGGTCTGTACTCCACCTTTGTGGACGAATGAAAGAAGACTACTCGATAGCAAGTGTAGATGAAATTGGGTTAAAAATCTGGTTTATTATTATTTTATCGTTATAGAATTTGCTGGTAAAACGCAGGAATCATAGTGCGAGCTCAATGATATTCTATATGTCGCCGACAGCCTTCTATTTCCCTTTTATTTCACCAGAGGGCTGCGTCTCCACTGGCTATATGTAGAGAGTTGTACGTGCCACCCGTATTCGGCTAACCCGCCAAATCTCGTGCGTTTCATGCCTGTGACGTGTGACACTTTCATGTCACCATCCGACCATGTCGGACGCACACAACATATTTCTCATGCTGTAATGTTTGTATTTCACAGGTAAGCACCCTCTCTACATATATTCTTTCTACATCTATATCATTGCTAGTATATATATTATTGTCATCAAAATAGTAATAACATATATCTTAAGTTAGTAATTAATCGCGACCGCGTAATGTAAACTTTCTCTCGCGTGCATCACTTACTAACTTAAAGCATTAGCATTGCATGTAAGACAGTGTGTGAATGATCAATGATTATGATTTTATATCTACAGTATACTAAATCATTAGTTGTATATAATTTTGACTGATCGCTAATGCGTGACGTCACATCAATTGCAAAATATCCCGGACGAAACGCTTATGCGTGACGTCATATATATTATATCAATTATACAATTATAGCATAACTATTATATACCAATCTTATATCTATAATTGTATTGTTTATTGCCGATGTATTCATATAAGATACATACGACTTTCATGTCACCATCCGACCATGTCGGACGCACACAACATATTTCTCATGTTGTAATGTTCGTATTTCAGGGGCAATAGACTGGTGCATATCGTAAGCGACGTTCCCCGTCTCATCAATTATTGTCCTTGGGACATCTCAAGACCTGAACCCGCGACACATATCACAGCTCCACCTCGTATACCCACTTAAACCGACTTCGATATTAATATTTTCTTCATGTTATACAATAAACTACTGTTATAACGAACCCAAGGAGAGGCCGCTTATTCAGACAGACAGACAGTATTTATTCAGTAAAGAGGCCCTCGCCCATAATACAATCAGACTGACATTGTGTTTAGTGGGTGCGCAATACAACTTTGCAGCTCTATGTCCTGGAGTTTATCAATTTCTGTACATGGTATAAGTAAAGGCTAACATTGTATATGACAGCATCATTTTTTCTTTTTCAAAAAGATTTACGACAGAGTAATGAGTAAGTGGTTCTTTAGTGAACTTTGTTATATATTTCGTTCTAAGTATATCATAAGCATTACAAATAAATAGTACATGATATTTCCAGCAATTCAAGTTCGTTATAACAGTAGTTGTACGCTATTCGACTAAAATATGAAGGAGGACGCAGTCGTTGCGACAAACAATGGTTGTATCCGTCGGTTTGTTGTAAGCGTGTAAGCGTTATAACCAGAGTTTACTGCACCATGACTTAGCCCCAACGTCAAAATCGCCTCTGATGGATGACTGACTGACTGACTGACTGAGTTTGGTTTTACGCCGCTTTTAGCAATATTCCAGCAACATCAAGGCGGGGGACATCAGAAATGGGCTTCACACATTGTACCCATGGGGGGATTCGAACCCGGGTCTTCGGCGTGACGAGCCAACGCTTTAACCACTAGGCTACCCCACCGCCCCTCTGATGGATGAAGAAAATGAAATGCGATTTATCTACCGAGAAATGACATTGACAAAAATCACACACGTGCAACGACGGTTAATAATGAATAATAGATAATAATGAAAATAAATGCATCAATGTTTTATGATGGAGAGCCCTCATTGAATGCAACCAACTAACCCAACACTTATAGACCTGGTATGTTGTATCACACGATAATAATAATAATAATAATAATGTGTCCATTTTATATAGCGCCAAACTCCACACTAGGTATGCTCATAGCGCTAACAATCAAGGCACAGCACATTATTAACCCGGATAACCCAAGCTGCCTGTTAGGCGCTAGAAGGTTATAGTCATATGACCTTTTTCCACCGGGTACCCATTTTCCTGCTGGGTGAACAGAGACAATTTTGAACAAACTCACTTGCCTAAGGTGAGACCACATGTGTCACATGTGCTGCGTTGTGGGGCAGGACTCAAGTCCTAGAAACTCTCAGGAGTCAAGCTGCCAAACACGGTCACCCATCCAAGGACTCTCCGAGCTCGACGCTGCTTAACTTCACCGATGACATACGCCATACAAATGCAATTATAGACTCTGGGAATAACATTGCTAACCATGTTTTAATGGTCAATGCAAAATACATATAAACCGACAGACCAATAACCATTGTTCACACAGAAAAAAAATATGCCATCTGAAAGGACAATATATCGGCAGCAACATCGTTAATACATGAGCATAAAAACAGTAACACCAGTTATCGTCCCGAAACATCACATAAGCAGCCTATATTGATACCGATACCCTGCCAAACGAGAAGGATTTGAAGCAACCTCATTAATGTTAGACCATGTTCATTGTGGTTTAACTGGCGCTCTCCAAAAACATATTTTATTGAGATGGTTCCTGTTTTCCGAACCAAATCAATACCAATTTCAGATTCGATATTCTTCCAGAAGAACGGAATAACAAGCAGGAAGTTGCAGCACTATGTTCTTTGTTTTTGGACCTCTCTACATGAAAGGTTGTTGCTTGCATTTCACAAACTCTGCTGCCAGGTTTTAAGCCATGTCAGCGCTTCTGGCATTGATAACTCACAAACTGTTTTAATCCATGTCGGCAATGTCCTGGATTGTCTACTGAGTGTTGATATATACAGTATCACCAATGGCTCAACTTGTGTGAAGACTGCTAAAACTATCTCAAATCTTGATGTTGAACATCATTCTGGTTGTTTGTTGTTTAGTCGTTTAACACCGCAGTCAGCAATATCCCAGCTATTTAGCGGTGGTATGTAAAAAATCGAGTCTGGACCAGACAATCCAGTGATCTACATCATGAGCATCGGTCAATGCAAATAGGATACGATGACATGCGTCAACCCAGTCAGCGAGCCTGACAGCCCGACCCTGTCAGTCGCCTCATACGACATGCATGAATTGCTGAGCATTGCTGAACCTAACCCGGATCTTCATGGGTACAAATAGTAAATAAATCACTTTAAATGAATGAGGAATTGCGATATTTTTATTTTTATTAAAAAAAATTTATGTAATTTAAATTTTAGTTCTGAATCCCTGTTACAGTCAAAACTAAGTAGCCAGGGGACAGCTAGACAACAATCTGTAACATTGATGAGAAATTTAGCTGTCGTTCTCCAAACTGTCGAGGCTTAAGCTTAGGAGATCTACAAAAAAGGAAGGATGTTTTAAAGTTTTTGAGAGCCAAGAAACACTCAATTTACTTGCTCCAAGATGCCCATTTTGTCAATAAGTTAGAGTTGTACGTTCGAGCAGAATGGGGTTTTGATTGTATCCTTAACTGTAATAATAGCCAATCCCGAGGTGTTGCAATTTTAATCAATAACAACTTTTCTTACAAAATTCACAGGGTAATTAAAGGTGATTATATATATTTCCATACTTCAGCAAGCTTTGTCTTTTAACAATGAACACTTCATCTTTGGTGATGACTGGAATCTTGTTTTAAACCCAGACGTTGATGTTTATATTCATGTCAATAACCAAATGCTCGGGAGCGATGAATTGTTTTATCAGACATGATTCAGTTTTGTAAACTTGCATTAAGGTTTTGTAGAAACAGTTTTGCACTTGCTGCACGCAAATTATCTCATTATCGTTTTGTGCATTTTGTTTCACTGAGATGAGTCAAAATATAAATCAAGATAACTTGAGGGGGTTCAATAGCATTGCAAGATTCCTTGCGATTATGTGAGGTGAGGTTAAATTGAGTTTAACGTCGTGCTTGAGAATATTTCGCTCATATGACGACGTGCATGCGTGTGTACGTGTATGTGCGGCTGCTTGTACTAGCCCAGACTTAAGCGGGTTTTAAAGTGCTAGCCCAATAAGATACCATGCCGCAGTGAAGCATGAATACCCCACTCAGACACATTATACTGACTCCGAGCCGACCAGTCCTTGTTGTACCCATTAATGCCGAACGCCAGGCAGGGACCAACATGTACCATATTATTAACGTCTTTTGGTATGACGCGGTCGGGGATCGAACCCACGACCTTCTGCTCTCCGGGTGGATGCTCTATCAACTACACCACGGAGGCGGTCTTGCGATTATGTAATTGGTTCTTTATCTGTAAAAATCATTGTCGTAAAATATATCAAAGTAACGTAGAGGTTAGTTGCTATGGTAAACTGATAATAAACTCCTCGATCAATACTGACTTTGACCAGTGGTTTGTTAGCAAGAGACCAATACTCATTGTTGGATTCAAATATTCACAAATGGCTGAAATTAGACATTATGCATTCTGTCGTTGAATGCTGCCGCTCTCCTGTTGCTGGAGCAGTGACTGTAAATAAAGGTGACACAACATGTTCCATATTCATAACCCGTGAAGGTCCGGGTTAGAATATTGATCTTCAGTAACCCATGCTTGTCGTACCCCGTGAAGGTCCGGGTTAGAATTGATCTTCAGTAACCCATGCTTGTCGTACCCCGTGAAGGTCCGGGTTAGAATATTGATCTTCAGTAACCGATGCTTGTCGTAAGAGGCGACTAACGGGATTGGGTGGTCAGGGACGCTGACTTGGTTGACACTTGTCATCGGTTCCTAATTGCGCAGATCGATGCTCATGTTGTTGATCACTGGATTGTCTGGACTAGATCGATTATTTACAGACCGCCGCCATATAGCTGGAATATTGCTGAGTGCGGCGTAAAACTAAACTCACTCACTCACTCCATATTCATAAGAAATGAGAAAGCCTTTCCATTTTCATAAATAATAAACACCTCTCTCAACTGAATGTCCAGTTCGGCGTTTATGAATACATGTCACAGACAATGTGTTCCATCTGAATGGTAAACTTCTAACGTTGGCGTAGATGTAGACTCGCCTTCCACATTAATCTGACAGTGAAATATGGTGCCATGTCGACGGTATAACAAGGTTGGTGTATGGTTTGGCAACGGATCGGCAGTAGTTCTGTTAGATCCTATTCATCATTGGCCTTCATTGTCTATGGTCAAGAAGATGACAAATTGATGCTATAGAGACAAAATAAATCGTTCATATGCTGAACGCGGAGACACTGATAGGATAACAAACGCCTTTGGATGGTGTAGGTCGATGATCCCGTGGTTGTATTGTTGACAATTGGTTCTATTGTTGTCGAATCCCGGGCTCTTAATACATCTCAGTCGACGGTGAATACATCTCAGTCGACGGTGATGCCATCAGTAATGAAACCGAATCCTTTGTATCAACTGACAAGGCCACAAAACTGACGGTTTAAGATCTAATTAGAAATAATCCAGCGTTGCTCACACTTGCAAATACAGCTTTAACATGATTATGTGCTGGGGACAACGGCCCAGGTTATCTTATATTTGACAACCTTGTCGCTGATCTAGGGTGACACTTGAATCAGTATTGCAAACACTTCCTAAACTACTTTCATTAACACACATTCAATGTTATCTAGAGGATTGTAAGCAATGTGTTTGGATGAATAATACCTTTGACCTTGCGCGACCTGGCCCATATTGACGTTGATTTACAGATGGCATACTCTTTCAGATTGTTCTCACTTACTGTTGATGGTCGTCTTCCCGAGTTTTGAAAGATTCGTCCTCCACCTACACACACACAGTGTACGAGGGCTTTGGGATGAATATCTCATTTTAAAGTGAATTTATTTCCGTCTAACAATCATTCATGTCTTCTTTCTGCATGGCCCTCAAAACAAACTGGAATTTCTGAGCCTGTATTCTGGATTTCAGAGGCTATATTCATAGGGTAAACCAACGCTTGACACAAATGTAATCTAGCTGAAAACAGTCGAACAAGCACTTCGAAAAATCCGAATCAAATATGCCATTAATAACAATGTCCATATTGTTTCCTTGGTAACCCTCATCACTCAGTGGTACATACTATTCCCGAGATTCCATATGCAGGGATTGTTTTTTCAAATCCAATTTTAGTATGCTTCATCATCAGAGACCTTAGGCCTGATGTCCCAAGCAGGTCTTAAGACTTGCAATATGTTCCCCTGGCTGTTTGGGTGCTTACATCTCTTGTTCTTGCATGTGTTTGCGAGTTTGCCACTGGCGAATCAGCTTGTGCAATCATTGTCTCCAACTGGCATCATGTCTATTCCATAGTCATTGATAAATGTCTGCACATGATGTAGATGGAAAGGTACAATGAATGTATATGGTTTAGGATTAAGTGAAGGGTTTATATTCTTGAGGCTGTCACATTTTTTAAATCGTTTTCCCCATTCCCACCCGCTTTATCAGCATGAAAGGTAACATGACCCCAAAAACATTGCTGCATCCACCTCCGCTAGAGCTACATCTAACGGATCCATACTGTTGGCACCAAACGCATTGTGTGACAGTTCAAATCCCAACGCAAACGTAATAGGACTGGAACCATAACGGAATAAAATGAATCTAAGATTGAAACTGTTGTTGGTCGAAGTATACCACGTTACATCTGGCTCGTCTGCAATTACATGACAGCTGACACTAACGCCATTGACTCCTCCAAGAAACTCTGCTTCACCACATTGGTTTTATACACATGCTTATATCATCGGCAGTCGCTACATGGCTGAAAAAATGCCCATGCCATGATAAACTTTAACTCACTTCCTCACTCATCGGGAACGTCCAAAAGATACCTTATACAATGTTGGCAATGGTTCCCTCGGCTGTGCATTTTTGTTCAAATACACGTGGGGAAACGAATTTGGGAATTACTACTGGAATTCTCCAGGGCTCGTCTTACGGTTCATCGGCATGAATCAATTTATGAGCCGGTTAAAACTAGATTTGTCTTTTTCCGCAATATTTGTCTCTGACGACCCCACACTGATGGAATCATCACATTATTTGACAGCTGTTGATGAAACCACTCGACAAAAGTAACTGGCAGCTGTAGCAGGACTCTGAGCTTGTTGAATTATACAACGTCCCATCTGCCTCTCCTACAATGACAGCTGGCACTGACGTCACAAGACAGGACAAGACCTTCCGATCCTCATCACCTCCATATATGCCTGTGGGACAACACTCTTACAGTCAACACAGAGATTTGCTTAAATCGTCGGAATCGTACAGAGGACACAATGTGCGATGTTGGAAATAGTTTCCTCGGCACTACATTCTCATTCAAATACACGTGGGGAAGCGACATTGGGAATTTCTCCTGGAATTCCACGAGGCCAGTCGTACGGTTCATCGGCATATAAAATAATAAATCATCACATTATTTGGACAGATGAGACCATACAACAAACGTGATTGGTAGACATTCTGGACACTGAACTTGAAGCTGTTGCTGGTGGAAGTATACCACGTTCCATCTGGTTCTTCTACAGTCATGTGACAGCTGACACTGACGTCACTGATGCCTCCAGGACACTCCCCATCCTTATCACGACGTTGTTACTCTAACATCCTCACCAACAGCCTAATAGAATTACATGGGCGGTTAGCCTCGGCTGTTTATTGATTAGACTGATGAACTGATACTGACACTGTGGCCGCCATGTCTTAGCGAGGCCATGGGGAGTTCAATGTGCTGACACAGACACCATAGCCTAATTTCCCTAATGATGTCAGTCCGATCTGACGTTTGTGAAGGTGATAACCTGACCTCAAACTCGGCACTTGTCTGGACATGATGCTTTGGTCTGTAAGCCTTAATATATACATTTTCAAAAAGCAAATGACGTTGTTAGGGTATGGTTCGTGTACAGGATGCCACTGGCTTCAGAGGATAATCTGGCGGTTAATGCGTACTCCAGTTACTTGTGATTGGTTTGTGAATATTTAAAGTCATATGTCATTAATGTCAAGACAGGTAACGACAACAATGAGTATCGAGTGATTTTACTTGTGTCATGTATAGAACATCCGAGTTCGGGTCACACTTTAAGACAAAAACATCAGGGAAGATTTGCTTCAGGCGACACATTCATTAACTAACTCTAACTCTCAAGCACATGGAAGCAATAAACTGTCACTACGCTCGGTTCTTTACCTTTATTTAGACACGTGAAGATCCGGGGTAGAATAGGTCTTCAGCAACCCATGCTTGCCACAAAAGGCGACTATGCTTGTCGTAAGAGGCGACTAACGGGATTGGGTGGTCAGGCTCGCTGACTTGGTTGACACATGTCATCGGTTCCCAATTGCCAGATCGATGCTCATGCTGTTGATCACTGGATTGTCTGGTCCAGACTCGATTATTAAAAGACCGCCGCCATATAGCTGGAAAATTGCTCAGTGCGGGGTAAAACTAAACTCACTCACTCACTCACCTTTATTTACAAGATATGTCAGTGAAATGATACATTGAGCGATGCTGAATGTTGAGACTTGTTTCCAGATATTGAATCTTTAAATTCAATGATGGATAGCTAACGGCTGTAAACATGTCCGCAAGTTCATTGAGTGTCAGGGTGATCTTAACCAGTCTCAGAATCAATTCAGGAGGAGACTTGAGTGACAGGAGATTTCTCGCAAGATTAAGTGGACCCTTCAATAGTTTCTCGAATCATTACACGGTATGTTTCAACAGCGGTAGAGCGTGGAAAATACATTAAAAAGTACGAAAGTGGTTTCTTAACCCCAGGCCCCATACCAGAAGAATGGCTGTAGATCAGCAGTACGGGATAACATGACAGACAGAACAGAATATGACATGGGACTGGTTGTGTGGGGTGGGGTTTTTGGTATCTGTCACACCAAACAGCTGATGATACAGGATGAGGACTATTAATATGGATATACAACTTCTTTATTCTGTATAGGCGACGTTTCGACATAGATTCTCATGTCGTTGTCAAGCAAGTGATACATGAGAAGTAATTTGGGTGACATATATACATGAGATGTTTGGACAGTAGATGAAGGATGAGGCGAAAATGAGTTGTTTATGCAATAGAAGAGGAAAATATACAGATAGTATACAGGGTTAAGCAGGTTGATGGAAGTACATGGTTCTATACATAAGGGATTAAAGATGTTGATTGGCAGCCAGTAGGAAGTGATGTACATAGGTGTATATATAGGTGATAAGGTACTGTTAGGAAGCCAGTATACTATCTGTGTTATCTACCTCAAGTTCTAAATCAAGCTGGTAAGCAACTGCAATGTGGCCTTAAACCCAATCCACTTCATCATGTATTTAATAATCAGACGCCTGTAATCGGCACATGTCTGAAAAATGGGTGAGACAAGATGTCTCTTATATTACGAGAGTGAGCAATGCCAAACGGTCTGTACTCCACCTTTGTGGACGAATGAAAGAAGATTACTTGATAGCAAAACATTATCTTCATTACCAGTCACTTCCTCATCTGATCAAACGCAACAGATATAAAACTATTTATCCGTGTGAGCACGGCAGATGATATTGACAAATGCTGGTTTCCGTCCAACTACTTAAACGATTCAGACGACATCAACTGACAGCCGAGACAAAGTAGTAAAACATAGCTTCAGGGAAATAGCACAGACACGATATACAGGAATAATTCTGACTTACCGTTTACAACCCAGACAGTCTTGATCCGAGGCGTGTAAGTATTAAATGCAGTATTTAATCTTTGCAGCAAATAAATGTTTTCTGATTGGTTCATCTGTGGGGGTGTTAAAGCAGTGATGAGTTGAGATGAAGTGGGGTTGAAAGTCCCGTTTAGGATTATTTCAATTCCAGAATGAAATTTGCTGGTACAAACCTGGGCTGATAGTGCCAGTTAATTGACATTCCATGTCGCAGATCCACTTAACATGCTATATTTTGTCGAGAGGCAGGGATGGTAACGTCAAGGTCTGTCAAATGTCTCTGGCCAAAGAGACATCACAGTGCAATCTGCAGCTGGTCAGTTGCCATAAAATGTATGAAGCACCTTATACCCTTGGACATGGAAATGTTTCTTATTATTTTTATGACATCTGATTAATGTTGGGCTCAAGTGACGCCACCCGTAGACGTTTACCTTTAAGATGAACCCTGTCGTCGCTTTTAAGTACATTTACAAATTCACATTGCCATTTGCAGACTCTGCAGATAAAAAACATTCGTGACTTACGAAAATCGAAAGAGATACTGACTTCTAATGAAGGGATTCAAGCTGCAACGAGGTATGGTGGAATGGAGGTTACAGTCTCGTTTATGATTATTTCATTTATAGAAGGCATGTGTCTGTGTTGCTCTTTCTACATGGCCGGCAGTGGCAGTGCTATCGGTTCCATGACACCGTGGTTTCCTCACTTATACCGAACAATCATTGTTTCGAAGTTGTATTAAGTCGAGAGTAAAGCATAGAGACATAAGTTTGTGGGTTTTTTGTCTGTCATGGCCAGAAAGATGCCCACACTTATAAAACTCCAAGCATCCCCTTTATCGAATTCAACGGAGACGAAAAATACCGATATACCGTTTTTAGAATATTCTTCAAAATATGATAATAATACATGACATATTCTGCCATTGTGGTGAAAAATACTGTGATCAAATTCTGTTATCACATGCAACTAACTAAATCGTCTATCAAACAATTTAGAACCGCTGTTAACCGCTGGGTTTGATTCCCCCATGAGTCAAAGGGTGAAGCCCATTTTTTGTGTCCCATGCCGTGATATTGCTGGAATGTTGCTAAAAGCAGCGTAAAACCAAATTAATTCACTCACTCTTTGTTAACATGCAGATCAGTCAGATACTGTGTAGATGTACACTTTCTTATCATGCTACGACCCGTGAAGGTCAGGGTTAGAATGACACTTCAGTAACCCATGTTTGTCGTACGAGGCGACTAACGGGATCGGGTGGTCAGCCACACTGGCTTGGTTGACAAATGTCATCGGTTCCCAGTTGCGCAGATCGATGCCCATGCTGTTGATCACTGGATTGTCTGGTCCGGACTCGATTATTTACAGACCGCCGCCATATAGCTGGAATATTGCTGAGTGCGGCGTAAAACTAAACTCACTCACTCACTTATCAAACTTCGATGTGTTTCGGCAAAGATTTGTATGCTGTTGTCAATAAGAACTTTTCATCCATAAAGTATCCTTCCGTTCTTACTACTCACAAACTTCTATAGTGGCTAATAAACTTATCAGAGTAGTCGTTTTAGCTTGATCATACCTTGTTCTCGATCGAAAATACACATATTCTGACAGTCGTTTCGTTTGTTGAGTATGTACATGCACAGTACACACACAGAACTTAATTAAGCACCCCTTCTATTTTTGCAATGATACGTATTCAACACGTACACAAAACGTCTGGTGGTGAGTCACTGGTGACCACGATGGAAACACATGAGTATGATCCTGAAAACATAAAGAAACAACAAAATGATTGGAATCCATGTTGCTTTTATGATGATATTTGCTCAGTTTAAGAAAACCCAAAGATTTCCATACAAAACCATGTCTGTACAAGTATGACCTTGGAATGTTTAATGTTGAATTTATTAGTGAATATGAACATTCAAGATTTCATTGGGCGTGTCTTACAAGATTCAAGGTCCTTCATGTCGAGCGTAACCTCCATGTGACTGTATGGCAGCCATCACTCTCCTCCTCATACCCCTGTCAGCCTCCTGAACGTCTTCAGGGGAAGTCTATGCCATAGTAAAGCAGCTTCCAATTGGGCCAGGTTCTGTACAGGAGGGTCCCTTTCTTGCACACAACGACCATGTTAACCAAAGGGTTAAGATCGGGGCTCATTCAATCGTGAGATATGTCAGGGTGTGCTTAACTAAGTTCTTTGTGTATAAATCAACAATGATGATAACTGATTTCCAGAAGTAAACATCACTTCATTTTCTTCATGTTAACCAATACACTACGGTTATAACGAAGCCAAGGAGACCGCTAATTTAATTTCGTTATAACAGTAGTTGTTTTCGCAAGTGTGGTTTCGACTAAAATATGGCACAGTGGACGGGTTAAAAAAAAACAGTATCCGTCGGTTCGTCATAAATGATTTTTACTTCACCATGACTTGGCCTTAATTCAAAATCGCGTCTGATGAATAGGAAAGTGCGATTTATCTACTGAGAAATTACATTTAACTAAAATGAAAAATTTAAGACTTGCGCAACAACTATCAGTTATGAGGTAACAAAATAGAAGTACATTTTATGACGGGGAGTAATAATTGATCTCATGCATCTAACACAGCATTACTAACAACGAGGAGAGTTCTATGGATATACAACTTCTTTAATATAATATGAGAGCCGTTTCGGTGTAGCTACTAACACCGTTAGTATTTTTATATTTTTTTATTTATTTTTTTCATTTATTTAAATTTGTTTTGCTTGATAACGGAGTTAGTAGCTACACCGAAAAGTCGCTCATATTATGTTTAAAAAGTATATAAAGCCACTCAAACAAGTTACAGCATTACTCTTTATCTCATGTATTGTATTACACAATACGCATTTGTATCTGTGCAACATATACTTGAAATGACCTTGTTAACCGCTGTTTTTCTGGTCACAATGAGCATAAAGACCTTAAGAATAGCTTCTGGCCTTTATCATCACAAATCTCATTTATTTACAGAATCACATATGCCATACAAATGCAATAAATTATGCGAACAACATAGCTAACGATGGTTTCGTGGTCAATACAAAATACATATAGACCGAAATGCCTGCTACTGTCCTGGATGTTCACAATACCCATTACTCACACAGGGAACATATGCCACCTGAATGGACTATGTTTCAGCAACAACGTCGCTAGCGATGGTTTACTGGTCAATACAATGCGCATAAAAGCCGTCAAACCAGTTACCGGCCCGGATCATCACATAAACAGCGAGATGCTATTGGTACCCCCCCCCCCCCTCCTCACTTACAGATAAGAATGATCTGAAGCAACAGTATTAATCTTAGACCGTGTCCCGTGTGGTTCCACTGGCGCCCTCCAAACACATATTTTATTTATATGGTTCCTGTTTTCCGAACTAAATCAAAACCAATTTCAGACTCCATATTCTTCCACAAGGACGGAATATCAAGCAGGAAGTTGCAGCACTTGAAGACATCTATGTTCTTTGTTTGTGGCTCGGTCTGCATGATACGTTGATGTTTGGGTATGGTGTTTCTGCTGCCAGGTTTTAAGGCTCAACTTGTATATAACGCCTGACAAGACTTTGAAGGGCAACATGACTATCCCCAAGAGGCCCTGACTGCGAACAAGGAGACATGTATATCGTTTAGCCTGCGCCCAACACTATTAATGTGTCATGGAGGACAATGCATATAAGTCAAGAACCCTTGAGTGCAGACCCTTGAGTGATACTGAGAAGACATATTCAGTCACTGGGTACGATAAGACATCAAGAAGGCACCCCGTTCTATCACTCAGGCTCTTCTTGGACTGTAAACATCTGGTTTTGCGAGTAGAGGTTTAAGGGAACACTGTGCTTCGAATACCTCAAGAGACAATACTGATGAATTGTTTCCTTAGAAACTTATGAAATTGATCTTTCAATTGAATATTCATGTTTTGTAAAAATCTCCACTTTAAACTGAATGGTATTTTTTTAATGAATCAACCGCGGATTAATGCACATGATTGAAGTTTGTTTATTCGTTAGTTGTTTTAAGCCGCAGTCAGCAATATTCCAGCTATATGGCGGCGGTCTGTAAATAATCGAGTCGGGTCCAGACAATCCAGTGATCTACGCAATTGGCAACCGATGACATATGTCATCCAAGTCAGCGAGCCTGACCACCCAATCCCGTTAGTCGCCTCTTACGACAAACATAAGTTGCTGAAGACCAATCCTAACCCGGATTTTCAAAAATAATAAGATCATTTGAATCAATAAGTTATTGCAATATTGTTTATGATTTAGGTATTCTCCATCGGTTTGAGTGGTGTTTTGTGACGTGTTTATAATAATAATGATGAAATATGAAAAAGTAGAAATGGTAACTTTCTTATTTGCTGAACGCAAATTATATTTTAAAAAGACCCCTCTTGGTAACCGGCTTTACTTGGATACGTGAGTGAGTGAGTTCAGTTTTACGCTGCTTTCAGTAATATTCCAGCGGGGGGGCACCAGCTTCACACATTGTACCCATGTGGGAAATCGAACCCGGGTGACGAGCGAACGCTTTAACCACAAGGCTAAACCCCCACCCCTCCCCCACCCCTGGATAAGTCAAAATATAGATCCAAGTAACTTGATTTAGGTTATTGAGGAGAGTTCACTGTCAGAGATTCCGTTGATTCTGACAATTGTCTTTGTTGATTGGAATTGGTGAGAATATGTTAATTTATATCGAAATATCGTAGAAGTTTCTTTGAGAGGCATTATAGAAGTTGCATAGATAAAGGAAAACCAAGTTCTATGGGTGCTTGCTTGATAACGGTGTTAGTACCTACACCGGAACGTCGCACTTATTGCAATAAAGAAGTTGACTAAGTCCGGTTTTGTTTTATCGTAGAGGTTATTTGCTATCATAATGGTAAAACTGAAAATAAACTGCTGAGTTCATACTGCCTTTGACCGGTCAAGATACCCAGTAATCCGTTCGATTCAATATTTACAGATCTCAGTGATATGGCTGAAATTAGACATAATGCATTCCCTTAAAAATATTGAAGGGGGTGACAACCATTATTGGCATGAGTATATGTTTGTTTGTTTGTGCTATATGGTGGCGGACTGTAAATAATCGAGGTATAACAAGTTTATTGAATGGTCTGGTAACCGATCAGCAGCTGTAGTGTTAAATCTAAGTGACCATTGGTTTTCACTGTTTATGGTCAAGTATATTTGACTACTTCGTTGTTGATTAAAGCTGTACCTCAGCAGGATCCAGCTATTATGGCGGCGGTCTGTAAATAATCGAGTCTGGACCAGACAATCCAGTGACTAACATCATAAGTATTGGTCTACACAGTGTCAGTGACAAGTGTCAACCAAGTCTGACCACCCGATCCCGTTTGATTGCTGAAGGCCAATTCTATCACAGATCTTCACGGGTTGACAGTGAAATATTGTGCCATGTCAACGGCTATAACAAGTTGAGTGTATGGTTTGGCAACGGATCTGCGGTTAGTACTGACTGGTTAAATGTACTGACCATTTGTTTTCATTGTCAGTGGTCAAATGGATGATAAATAGCTACTATCGAACGATATAAATCAATCATAAGCTAAACTGAGACACCGTTCAGATAACGAACGCCATAGAATGGTGTAGGTCGATGATCCGTTGTTCTATTGTTGACAATTGTATCCAATAGGGCTCCTAATACCTTCTCGTCGATGGTGATATGATCAGTAATGAAACCGAATCCTTTGTATCAACTGACAAGGCCACAAAACTGACGGTTTAAGATCTAATTAGAAATAAACCAGCGTTTCTCACACTTGCAAATCCAGCTTTAACATGATTGTGTGCGGGGAGTACAGTCCAGGCAATCTTATCTCGTACACTAACCACACATCTGGGCACTGTCTTCGATTTCTGGACAACGCGGCCGCTAAACTAGGGAACCATTTGAATCAGCATTGCAAACACTTCCTACACTGCCTTCATTAACATGTTTCATGTAATTAAGAGGATCTTCAGCAATGTGTTTGAATGAATGATACATTTGACCTTGAGCTACCTGTGCCGTAATGACCTTGATTTACAAATGGTATTCTCTTTTAGATTGATCCAAATTACCATTGATGGTCTGCTACGCAAGTCTTACGGGATTTATTATACACGTACACACAGCCTACGAGGGCTTTGGGATCAGGGTCTCAGTTTAAAGTGAATTTCATTTCTACAGCTCTGCCATGTTAAATGTCAAAACAAAATCGAGTGATAATGCCGTATTATCCCAGTTAACTAGCAGAGTCAATGAAATGGCCTTAAAACAAAACGTAATGCAATCTTAAGATGCTACATACAGTTGTTTTGTTTTTGTTGTTGCTGTTGGTGTGTTTTTTCTATTTTTTGTTTGTTTGGTTGGGGTTTTTTTGGGGGTGCTTTTTTTCATTTTTCTTTTTCTTTTGGGGTGAAATGCACCAGAACGTGTATAACGTGAAAAAAACAAGGGTCATAGTAACTGCGAATTTGTAATTGGTATCTCCTATCAAAGGATCCTGATATACACATATAGGGTAGCAGTTGCAGCCACACGTGTCAGAATGGAAGTGATACGTTTATGTAAAAAAATCCAACAAATGTCATCATGCAGATAACTATTCTTGATAATTAAAATGGTTTGGATTTTTTGGGTGTAATTTTCATGTATTTATTTTGAATAAGGTGTTGAAGGTGTTTGGTTAAATATGTTCACTATATCTACTAGCCTAAATATACACACGCATCACGTCTTGAAAATCAGAGTACGAAATTAACTATTATCAGTGTATTAAACTGAGATACAGAAAAAAATAATTCCTTCACTACCATTATCGAAACTTTGTTAATACAGGCTTGTTGTCTTTATATTGAAGCAATTTACGTAGTTGGTAATGTTTTTTGATTTTTACCATATGACCTCGGTTGGTTGGTTGATTGGTGGTCGTTTAACGCCGCACACAGCAATATTGCATGGCAGTGAAGATAGACAGGAGACTTTACTATTGCAACTAGCTTCATTGGTGATGCTGAATCAACTCTCAGTAGGCCTGCCCCGATATTACCAAGATTGATAAAACCGCTTGCAAATTATCATTAAATTATTCCTAGAAATAAAACCTGCCATTAAATTAATCCTAGAAGCCCCATCAACTCGCACTGTAAACTGTTTAGCGAAACGATGAACGTAGGTAGACTTTAAGAGCTACAACTTCGGCCTGTTCGTCAGTCTTTGTAGAATATCGAGTCTGAAATTGGTTTTGATTTGGTCCAGAAACCAGGAGCCGTCTCAATGAAATGTGTGTCTGGGGGGCGCCAGTAAAACCCTCTGGACATGGTCAATCATCAATACCATAGGTCATAGGCTCCTTCTCGTGTGTAAATGACAGGGTACGGGCTTCGTGAAAGACTGTTTCGCTGATGATTCGGGGCAGTAGCTTGTTTTAAGGTCTACACCGGTAAAGGCGTTGTTGCGTGCATAGATTGCATATGAGGTGCACACGTTTTCTTGTACAAGTTAATACTTTCTGTCATAATCCAGGGCATTAACTGGTCTCGAGGTCTAAGTGTACATTCTTACGATATTATTGCTAGAATATATTGCCTTGCAATAACATATATCTTCATCGATGTGTATTTGGTAATGCAACAATCAATATGTTAGTGTTTTGTCAGTGGAATAATTTCTGCGATTACTCCCCATCGTATGTTAGTTCTGTTCCACAGACTGTTTCTGTGCAAGTTGGAGGCGGTGGGGTAGCCTAATGATTAAAGCGTTGGCTCGTCACGCCGAAGACCCGGGTTCGAATCCCGCATGGGTACAATGTGTGAAGCCCATTTCTGGTGTCCCCCGCCGTGATGTTGCTGGAATATTGCTAAAAGCGGCGTAAAACCAAACTCAGTCAGTCAGTCAGTCTGTGCAAGTGTGTCTTTTTCGTGTAATCACAAATCATTAATGTTAGATGAATAAATACTGCCTTTCGTGATGACCCAATCCAGGTTAGAACTTTCGATGATTTATAATGTGTAAGTTGATTTATTCCCGTTTATCGTATATGTGCTGTTTCTCTGATTCCTGGTTGCACAACCTTTACTCTGCTGTCAGTTGATGTCTACATCGTTTAGGTAGCTAGTTGTGTAGAAAGCAGGATGTATCAATACAATATCATAAATGGATAAATGGCTTTATATTTCTTGCATTTCATCAGAGAAGGAAGCGACCTGTAATGAAGATAATTATTTTGCTATCAAATAATATATTTTCATTCGTCACAAGATTGTGAAGTAAAGACTGTTGGACATTGCACAGACTCGTCATATCACAGCACTCAGCTCATGCTAATGCATTTCATATAGATGATGGTCGATAAAAGACTTGCGAGAAACGCATAAATGAATGGGCGAGATGGGTTAATGCCAATTTCAACAGGACTGCAGTTATATAACTGTTTAAACCACTAGGGAAAGTTATGTCCATTGTTCTTGGAAGTGTTTTATTAGCATAACTGAATAACTGCCCTAGGGCAATTATTTCTATTTAAAAACAATAAAATTGTACTTATTTTGTTAATCTTCATCATGCCTAATACATTACACGCCCATTAAATAAGTATACCCTCGTGGTGTAAGCCGTTTAATCACCCTCACTACGGTAGTTATTTAAATAACTACCTATTACGGGTGATTATCCTATCACCCATGTCAGCTTGGTAAAGAGAGTCAAAATGATCGTGAAATGGGCCTCGTTTCCTCTTCTACGCTGCATCGTTGAAATTTCAGCCATTTTTTCGAGTAGACCAGGTTTACACATATAAACAAATCCATTTAAAAGCACATATACTTATGTTTAAAAAAGAAATTCTGTACAACACCGTTTACATAGATTTAATGTATTATTTGCAAACCCGGGAATACGTGAGCGAGCTAGGTTGTACGCCGCTTTTAGCAATATTCCAGCAATATCACTGCGGGGACACCAGAAATGGGCTACGCGCAATATACACATGGCGAGAGTGAGTATGGTTTTACGCCGCTTTTAGCAATATCACGGCGGGGGACACCAGAAATGCACATGACGAAAAAACACTTTAGTCACTAGGCTGCCCCACCGCCTCCTTATGAGCGTTGGCATTAATGAGTGGGTGAGTGGGTGTGTGAGTGGGTGCGGGAGTGAGCGAGTGAGAGAAAGTATTGATTGCTGAGTGAGTAGTTGAACAAGTGAGGGAATGAATGAGAGAGTGAGTGAGTGGTGTCATCTCATACACATTCCTGATGTGCACACTGGTACCTGTGCTGGGTACAATGTGTGGAACCCATTTCTGGTGTCCCACGCCGTGATGTTGCTGGAATATTGCTCACAGCGGCGTAAAACCAAACTCAGTCAGTGGTACCTGTGCATATTGCAATGCCTATTTCTTGTGTCTGCAGACGCGACATGAATGGAAATGCTGGCGGCTTAAAACCATACTCATTTTCTCGCAAGTATCTGGATTAAAAATTGACCGCCAGACTGCCAATGTTTCCATGACATCCTGTGGAAGAACTATCCCCGACAACGTCTTCAGGTTATACAGAAAGTATCATGGCGTGCAGACTACAGCCTCATCTCCAGACAAGTGGCGAGTTTGAGGTCGCGTTATCACATTCACAAACGTCAGATCGGGCTGACACCATGAGGGAAACTAGGTGATGGTGTCTGTGTAATCACATTGCAGTCCCCATGGCCTCGCTAAGACATGGCGGCCACAGTGTCAGTATCAGTTCATCAGTCTAATAAATAAACAGCCGAGGCTAACCGCTCATGTAATTCTATTAGGCTGTTGGTGAGGATGTTTGATTAACAATGTCGTGATAAGGGTGGGGAGTGTCCTGGAGGCATCAGTGACGTCAGTGTCAGCTGCCATTGTAGGAGAACCAGATGGGACGTGGTACACTTCAACCAGCAACAGCTTCAAGCTCAGAGTCCCGCTGCGGCTGCCAATCACGCGTGTCGTGTGGTTTGATCAACAGCTGTCAAATAACGTGATGATTCCATCAGTGTGGGGCCGTCGGAGACAAACGCATCTGGTTTCAACCGGCTCATAAATTGATTCATGCCGACTAGCCGTAAGGTTGGCCCTGGGGAATTATAGTGGGAATTCCCAAATTCGCATCCTCATGTGTAGTTAAATATGAATGTGTAACCGAGGGAACCTTTGACAACATCGTACAAGGTATCCGCCGATACAAGCTTGTTAAAGTGACATTTCAATAACGTCAAGCATGACGATCCGATATTTTACGTCACTTCCTCCAGCATACTGGTTACATCAAACGTTAATCCTGGATTCCCAAGGAGCGAATTGTCACACAGTGTACCAATGTCAGTCGCCAGTAGCTAGGCTACTTTTGAAGTGAGTGAGTGAGTTTAGTTTTACGCCACACTCAGCAATATCCCAGCTATATGGCGGCGGTCTGTAAATAATCGAGTCTGGACCAGACAATCCAGTGATCAACAGCATGAGCATCGATCTGCGCAATTGGGAACCGCTGACATGTGTCAACCAAGCCAGCGAAACTGACCACCCGATCCCGTTAGTCGCCTCTTACGACAAGCGTAGGCGCATGGGTTGCTGAAGTCATATTCTACCCCGGCTACTTTTGGAAACATTTCAGATTGAAAATAGCTCATCTAAAGTCGTCAAATACGGAATTGTAGCGTCACAGAGCAATGTTTTGGATACGATTCCTGCTGTGATATGGGAGCTATTATCATCTTTGAGGAACCCAAGTATGAGTGGTTGGGCGCTGTACCATGTATACGTTGGAGCTGGCCTATTGAGGTTATAGGCCTTTGTGTTTATCGGTTGCATAACAATATTCTAGCTATTAGATTGCGGCCTGTAAATAATCGAGCCTGGACCAGTCAATCCAGTGATCAACATCATGAGCTTCCATCTACGCAAATCGGATACGATGGTGTGTGTCAACCAAGTCAGCGAGCCTGACCACCCGATCCGTTAGTCACTTCTTACGACAAGCATGGGTAACTGAAGATCAGTTCTAACCCTGTCCTTTAAGGGTACATTATAAGTTGTTCACTGGTCACGAGGGGGACATGGGTTGATGTACCCTCGATGTTTGGGTAACTTCCCTGAGCCCGAAGGGGAACATAAACAAACATCGAGGGTACATCAACCCATGGGCCCCGAGGGACCAGCGAACAACGTATTTATCTTACCGAAAACCTTAATGTTAATTTTGAACTGATTGAAGCACGGGTACAAATCGTTTTGTAGATTTTGCTGACAAGAAAAACAGATTTAGAGTTATCTCCCTTCCATCGATTTGCATTCGCAAAACATCGGTAATTTCCGTACATCATACGTGATTCAATGTTATTCGAGATAAAGAATTACTAATGCGAAATACAGAATGAGTTGCCATTGACAGCGGGGTACATTGAAATGTTACTCGCTTGTAAGCAGGGTACATTGAAAGTAATAGAAGAGCGCTCAGCCAATCAGAAAGCGACATTTATGTGTGAGGTAAGATAATGTACGAAATACAACTACGAAGTAAACACGTTGTAAGATATAGATTTGTTGGTGCATTCCGACTGATTCGAACACTCAAAGGAGAAAGACAACACCCAATCTTTTATGAAAGCTTTTAAACTGATATAACTCTAACTTTGACCCGTTTTGTGCCTACAAACGCATGCTGCCGCCGTGTAGCTAAAATATCGCTATGTGCGGCGTAAAACAACAAACGAACAAGTCATATACCTGACCATTGACAGTGAAACCAATGGTCAGTTAGGTCTAGTTCCCAACCCATACAATAAACATGCTATACTAGCGGACGTGGCGCCATATTTCACTGTCAGATGAATGTAGGGGCAGAATCCAAATCGACGCCAACGTTGGAGGTTGACCGTTTGGATGGACAACATTGTCTTTAACCTGTATTCATAAATGCTGAGTACTGGAGATTCAGTTGTGAGAGGCGTTTATTGCTTATGAATATGGACCGCGTTATGTCGTCTCTATTACAGGCCATATCTCAGGAATAAATGAGTGAGTGAGTTTGGTTTAACGCCGCTTTTAGCAATATTCCAGCAATATCACGGCGGGGGACACCAGAAATGGGCCAAGATGATTGCTTGGAATTGAGGTGTAAGACAACAAACAAAGAAATGTAAGTAGAAAGATACTATTACTGCAGATCAACACCATTGGTATGGATTTACACAGAATGCTTCATGTATATATGAAACCATGCGACATTTGAATGATAAATTAAACGTGCAATCTACACAGAATGTTACCATTCTTGTATCGATCAGCTAAGCATTGAATGATTTAATTAAAACGTGTCACCTCGATCAGCAAATATCGACCGCCTTGGTGTAGTGGCAGAACGTCCGCCCGGAGACGGAAGGTCGCGTTCCTCGATCGCGTCATACCAAAAGACATTATAATATGTTACTTGTTGGTCCCTGCCTGGCGCTCGGCATTAATGGGTACAACGAGGACTGGTCGGCTCGGAGTCAGTATAATGTGTCTGAGTGGGGTATTCATGCTTCACTGCGGCATGGTATCTCAGTGAGCTAGCACTGTAAAAACAGCTTAAGTCTGGGCTAGTACAAGCAGCCGCACACAACACGCATGCACGTCGTCATATGAGCGAAATATTCTCAAGCACGACGTTAAACCCAATTTCACCTCACCTCACCTGTATTAAAATCAAAAGTATTATGAGGTCTGGTGAGCATGCTGGCCAGTCCATCCGTTCCACACCCTGTTGCTGAAGATAATCAGTGACAATCCTGGCTCTGTGAGGTCTGGCATTATCGTCCTGTAGAAGAGGATCACGACCATAAAATCCATGCATAGCTTGCAAAAAGAGAATAGCAATGGGGTCAAGATTTCATCTCGATACCGCTGACCAGTCAACTTTCCATCAATAATGTGAAGCTGGGTTCTTCCTGTAGCCATGATACCTGCCCAAACCGTGACTGACCCGCCACCAAACCTATTGTGTGTGACAACTATAGCATCAGTGAATCGTTCAATTCTTCTGCGGAATATTCTCCGACGACCATCATTAATAGAGAGATTAAACCGGTCTTTCATCTGTAAAGAGCATGGTCGACCATTGACGTTGATTCCAACGACCGTGACGTCTGCTCCAGGCTAAACGTGTATGTCTTGCAGAAGTGGTGGACGGACTGAAGGTCGCCTCGAACGGAGCCCATTGGCACGTAATCGTCGTCGAATAGTGTTCCTACTTATCCTGACACCATGAATATTGTAATGTTAAGTCTGAAGGTCACCGGCGGTCACGGATCGGTTACGTAAAGCGACGTTAACCAAGTGCCTGCCTTGCCTTGCAGTGGTAACTCTGGGTCGACCTGGTCTTCTCGCATATCCCATCGATCCCTTGGCTTGAAACCTTTGCCACAGCCTCCGAATAATACGTTGACTCACATTGAAGTGATTTGCAGCTTGTCGTTGACTGTGACCAGCGTATCAGAAACCATGATGTCAGGTCAGACTACAGTTGACATTTATAGCCTAACTCTGTGCATGAGAAGTCGAACTTTCTCATGCAATACAAGACAAAATGATGCGTTTCCACGATACAGACATTAGCAGTGTTCGTGGAAACAAAAACTCAACCAAAAGGATCATGTTTTGGAAACACTGTATATCTGCTCAATCATCAATCATTGAGGCATGTGCGCAGCCTAATGTGTTCTATGGTGCGTCTCATCTGATATTTCAAGCAGTATGGAATCTCATTACTGATATATTTAATGGCACAATATGGAATGAAATCTCTTTCTGAACAATGAGAATCTCTATGGCAATACTAGAAACTGTTAACGAAGTCAGTCTGGACCTGAAGTTCCTTCCACATCATCCGACGGCGGCAGAACAAGTCTGTAGTCTGGGCAGGATCGTGAGCGGCCATACTGAGTATCTGCCTCAGTTAATGAGATTACTCCAAAAACTTGTCAGGCTGAGAATAACCCGTCTATAGTCATACGAATAGGATACGAAGTCTGCATGAATTTCAACATGTGGAAGTTGGATCTTCCCAGCGCTGAGACTGTTAAATTTAGCATAGTTAAAAACATGTGTTTTTTCTCCAATCTTCAAAGATAAAATAGAACACGAACTCATTGGTGTCTAATGCGGGCTGGTTTGATCCCAATATTTTGAGTGGATAGTCAATCGAATTAATGGAATAATTCATATTAACCCTCTCACAAAATGTGCCTCGGTATAAGCAGAAACAGTATGCCTGCAGTAGTATATATACTGAAAGGCAAAAGACTGACTGACTGAGTTTGGTTTTACGCCGCTTTTAGCAATATTCCAGCAACATCAGGGTGAGGGACACCAGAAATGGGCTTCACACATTGCACCCATGTGGGGATTCGAACCCGGGTCTTCGGCGTGAGGAGCCAACGCTTTAACCACTAGGTTACCCCACCGCCCCAAAGGCAAAAGAAAAGTCGTAATATTGGAAATGGCATTTAAGTATCAATGGAGAATTTGAAACTGTTTTTGATAAATATACACCGGAAGTCAAGTTGGAGGAAAACGTGAATCGTGGTCAGATAGTCTGTACTGCCCAATAAGATATTGATTGAGATTGAGGTTAGAAATGTTTTTTGTTTGTGGAAAGGGAACTGTTTGCACAAACACAACATTGAAATCGAAATGCACGTGCATGCATTCAGGCATAAATTGCCGGCTTGAATGGCAATCGCTCACTTGTTTTCTGAACACAGCAGCTATAGCTAGGTTAACGAGAGGTGTTGCTGGACGATATGACGGTCCTGGCGACGTGTTGTTACACGGGATCGACCGCTAGGTGGACGGTCATCAGTGCTGTTGGTGGCGCTGTATCGCTGTCTAAGACGTTCTATCGTTCGTACGCTGCAATTGAAGTACTACGGTCCGTTTGAGTCAGAAAAGGAAGGATGAATTGCAAATTGTATCATTGTACAAAATTGCCACATAAATATAAATAGTACACATGTTTATCATTTACTAATACCCAAGAGCTTTCTTATGTTTGAAAATTTTCCGGACTCCACCAAAAAAAGTTGTTTAAGAAACTATCATCATTGAAAACGCAAAAGTTGTTATCTGTCCGGCGGGGTGAAACCGCAGCAACGGAACAGCCAGTCATGGCTGGGGACATCTCAATATCTATTGCGGGAGACCTGTTGGTTCCTCGTCCGCGGTAGTGTCATAGTCACGACTTCAAAGGATGACAAGTGGTGCCACAGTTGCCTGTTGTAAGCCATCCCGAGTTCAATGACGTTTGCTACCTTGTTGATACAGTTTTGCCAAGTTTCAGTCGTGATTTTGTTAAAGAACCACTAAACTTTGTTTTTTGTTACTCTTTTAACCTTTACATATGAAAGATTTGTGGTTAGTCTTATGCGGAACACCAAATGTATTCTTTAAAAACTTGTGGTTAATTAATACCGAGCGATTAAAAGTGGCCAAAAAGTCGCCTGCTTCCCCTCTCGCCCGCCAACGAAACCACAGACAGGTTACGTAACTCTGTCGCCAGAGCACTGCAGTGACGTCATATGAGGAACGATTTTCACTTAGTTGTATAGAAAGTGTGTAGCACGCTCATCATTTTGATGATTTCTCGACATGAACAACGACATGCCGAATCGTTGCTTTGTCGTCAATTGCTCCTAGGGGTCGGGTGATGGTGTCACCATGCACAGATTTCCACAGGACCCGCAGTTCGTGCTAAATGGGTTATGTTTGTGAGTGCGAAGCGAGCGTTGTGGAAGCCTGAAACGATATCTTACTTGTGTTCAGATCGCTTCACGGAAGTTAAAGAATCAAAACTACTTACTAGTTATAGTAAAATATGTATATGATTGATGACCATAAAGATTTTCCATAACACAACTTGTAACATAACGATTTCTTCCTCGGAAGTGAGGTTGTGGTCGAAGTAACAATAATATTATAAGTAGTATTATATTGACACCCACCTCGCTGCCAGGAGAGAAATTGTTATGTTATACGCTATGTCATGCAAAATCCTATTGGCCATCAATAAAATACATATTTTACTACCAGTAGAAAGTAGTTTTGATTTTGTAACTCGGTGAAAACAAACCTAAATAGCATTTATCCACAGACTGGCGGATGTTCCCGACAGGGCGCCGCCATTTTTGAAAATCGTAAAGTCTGTTAGAATTAATGAGATTATAGTTTGTTTTCATCAAGTTAGAAAATCAAAACTACTTTCTACTCGTAGTTAAATATGTATTGGAATCATAACCAAAAGGATTTTGCATGACACAACTTATAACATAACGATTTCTTCCACGGAAGCGAGGTGGGGTCGAAGTCACAATACTGCGCGATAAATTTCTTGCTACATTCACATGGTTAATGTCCACTCACCAGTATGTAGATACTAGTCAATGTGCGTCTTTATATTTGGTCTTATAATCCTAATTAGTTTATTATCATACTTTTATGCATTTTGAAACTAAATAAAAGCAGACGATCTGCTGATACTTACAGTGAATTTATAACAGAACTGTAATATCTAGACATTTTATAGTTTGCCAATGTGAATCATAATTCGCACACACACCCTAGTGTATGTTGTCTGTCTCATTACACTTCACGGCGAAAACAATGATTCTGTTGAATGCTACGACAAATGAATAAAAACAAAATGCAAATATTAAAATTAAAACAGATTAAAGTTATAGGACCAATCTCAGGCCATTACCTTGTTTGAGGAATGTATCCATCAATATCCACAAAACTGTTCCAAATGATGTGTCTTTTAACAGTTTAATATACGAAAAAGTGATAAATCTTTTCAGGTATTGGTGTATAGTCTCATTGGTCACCCAAGATAGCACACCTGGCAACTAATTGCATAATGTCCGCCTTTCTTTAAAAACAGTAATTTAGTTAGCCAATAATGGGGAATCAATCAATGTATTGCCGGTTAATCCTTTGAAAGAAGGACGTTGTTTTTACGCAGACACCGACACGGCAGAGTGTATTCAGTATAGATTAGTAAATCTACATACATAAACACTACCTTTTGACAATTCCGCTGTGTAAGATAAAAGTAATTAATCAATCAGCGTGTTATCGGTTAATCCTTTGATCGATGTTTATAATGTTGAATATTTACTCCAGACACAAGAAATGCCAAATGGGAACCTTTGTCGGGTAATCTAAGTGTGTTACCACTAATTATACCTGTTATAAATTCATTAACTGACCATCAAGTGAATGATGACAAATAATATGTGTAGGTTTATACCACCTTACACGGGTTACAACAAGGGAGTATTAATTGCTGTATTGCATGTGAAAACTTATGGGCCGACACTGTTTTGAGAATACAAACAGATTTTTACATGACATGATTAAATATCGAGGAAAAAAACCCACAGAAATGGGATCAATTTGGATCAGTCATTATACAAATAGGGCCTAACGACACCAATCAATTGTGACAGAAGCGTCTATGAAAACAAGTTGTAACTCGGAAACTAGGCAAAGCAGGAGACAAAATTAAATGACAGTAGATTGTGAGAACATATAGCTTTCATTTTCCACAACAATTGTCACGATTTCAGGTTTATACAAGCCTGTAAACAAGATAATTTACCCCCTAAAATGTAGATGAATTCTGCATCGGCCCTCAAAGCTATTCCTCATATGACGTCACAGAGTCGCGCCGCTCTGATTGGTTGAAATTTCGTTCGCGGGTGAGAATTGTGCACTGTTGTCAAAAAGGTCGATTTAAGTCAATTAAAGGTCGAAATGACTAATTTTAATGACGGGGTTTCATTTATAACGATGCCAGTTAGTGATTTATGTATTTTTACCCCCCTAGGGTTTATGTGACCTTTAAGGGATTCCTTAACCAAAACCTCTACGTCACGTAATCTAAAAGTTGTGTTTGATCTGGCAACATCTCCTTTGACAATACCCCATATCATTTCAATGGCGTTAAGGTCACAGTGATAGGGTGGCAGTCGCAGAATATCGTGACCCTTACTCTTTATGTAACTGTGTTATCTAACTCTTCTATTGTATACACAATTCATTTTCGCTTCATCATTCATCTACTGTCCAAACATCTCATGTATCACCCAAAGTACTTCTCATGTATCACTTGCTTGACAACGACATTAGAATCTGTGTCGACACGTCGCCTATACAGAATAAAGAAGTTCTATATCCATAAAAATAGTCCTCATCCTTTGACCTACCCAACTTCTAGAATGCCAATCAAAGTAAGTAATAATACAAACGGAGATTTATCGAACGCAACACTGTTGGGATGGGCAACATTAGGCTTGCCTACATCCGAGGAGCTTCGAGAACAACTGTAACAACATATAACAACACGCGGCAGATTTAACAAACCAGACAGTGATCAGAAAGATATTTTGAAGAACAAATTAGCATGGAGATCTGACACTCTAAACAGTGATCCCAAAGACACCTTGAGGAACATCATAGTACACGAAACCTATTTATTTATACCTATGATCGTTTCTTCTGATGCCCCTGGATGTTGTTCTAATGCTGTTGGTTTTTCAGCATGCTCGCACTCGAGCTTTCACCACAATGATCTGACACTGGAGAGAGTGATCCAAATGACACCTTGATGAATACATTGTGTATGAGAACTTGGTCCACCCGGCAGTGCTCTACTGAACATTTATGAAGCGGAACTTATGCCAATGATCGTTGTTTGTTTTTTTTCTTATCCCACGAGAGTCAATTTTGCTGTTGGTTTTTGAACATATCCTCACTCGAGAATTTACGAAAATCTCAGACCTGCACCAGTTCTAAATCAAGCTGGTAAGCAACTGCAGTGTGGCGTTAAACCCAATTCACTTCATCATGTATAATTCAATAATCAGACGCCTGTAATCGCCACATGTCTGAAATATGGGTGAGACATGATGTCTCTTATATTACGAGAGTGAGCAATGCCAAACGGTCTGTACTCCACCTTAGTGGACGAATGAAAGAAGATTACTTGATAGCAAAACATTATCTTCATTACCAGTCACTTTCCCATCTGATCAAACGCAACAGATACAAAACTATTTATCCGTGTGAGCACGGCAGATGATATTGACAAATGCTGGTTTCCATCCAACTACTTAAACGATTTAGACGACATCAACTGACAGCCGAGACAAAGTAGTAAAACATAGCTTCAGGGAAATAGCACAGACACGATATACAGGAATAATTCTGACTTACCGTTTACAAACCCAGACAGTCTTGAGCATAGGGTGTTAGTATTAAATGCAGTCTTTAATCTTTGAAGCAAATAAATGTTTTCTGATTGGTTCATCTGTTGGCGTGTTAAAGCAGTGATGAGTTGAGATGAAGTGGGGTTGAAAGTCCCGTTTAGGATTATTTCCATTCCAGAATGAAATTTGCTGGTACAAAGCTGGACGGATAGTGCCAGTTAATTGACATTCCATGTCGCAGATCCACTTAACATGCTATATTTTGTCGAGAGGCAGGGAGGGTAACGTCAAGGTCTGTCAAATCTCTCTGGCCAAAGAGATATCACAGTGCAATGTTCAGCTGGTCAGTTGCCATAAAATGTATGAAGCACCTTATACCCGTGGACAAGGAAATGTTTTTTTATTATTTTTATGATATCTGAATAATGTTGGGCTCAAGTGACGCCACCCGTAGACGTTTACCTTTTAGATGAAACCCGTCGTCGCTTGTACGTACATTTACAAATTCACATTTACATTTGCAGACTCTGCATCAAAAAAAATACATTCGTGACTTACGAAAATGGAAAGAGATACTGACTTCTAATGAACGTATTCAAGCTGGAACGAGGTATGGTGGAATGGAGGTTACAGTCTCGTTTATGAATGTTTCATTTATAAAAGGCATGTGTCTTTGTTGCTCTTTCTACATGACCGGAAGTGACAGTGCCATCGGTTCCATGACACCGTGGTTTCATCACTTATACCAAACAATCATTGTTATGAAGTTGTATTAAGTCGAGCGTAAAGCAGAGTGACATTAGTTTGTGGGTTTTTTGTCTGTCATGGCCAGAAAGATGACCACACTTATAGAACTCCAAGCATTCACTTTATCGAATTCAACGGAGACGAAAAATACCGATATACCGTGTTTACAATATTCTTAAAAGTATGACAATAATACATGACATATTCTGCCATTGTGGTGAAAAATACTGTGATCAAATTCTGTTATCATATGCAAATAACTACATCATCTATCAAACAATTTAGAACCGCACTCTTTGTTAATAGGGGCAATAAGGTAGCCTAGTGGTTAAAGCGTCCGCTCGTCACGCCGAAGGCCTGGGTTTGATTCACCCATGAGTCATACGATCCGTGAAAGTCCGGGTTAGAATGACTCTTCAGTAACCCATGGTTGTCGTAAGAGGCGACTTACGGGCACGGGTGGTCAGGCTCACTGACTTGGTTGACACGTGTCATCGGCCCCCAATTGCGTAGAAGGATGCTCATGGTGTTGGTCACTCGACTGTCTGGTCCAGATTCGATTATTTACAGACCGCCGCCATATAGCTTGAATATTGCTGAGTGCGGCGTAAAACTATACTCACTCACTTATCATGCTACGATGTGTTTCGGCAAAGATTTGTATGTTGTTGTCAATAAGAAGTTTTCATCCATAAAGTATCCTTCCCTTCTTACTACTCACAAACGTCTATAGTGGTTATTAAACTTATCAGAGTAGGCTTATTTTAGCTTGATCATACCTTGTTCTCAATCGAAAATACACATATTCTGACAGTCGTTTCGTTTGTTGAGTACATGCACAATACACAAAGAACTTAATTAAGCACCCCTTCTATTTTTGCAATGATACGTTTTCAACACGTACAGAAAACGTCTGGTGGTGACCACGATGGAAAAACATGAGTATAATTCTTGACACATAAAAAAAGGATTGGAATCCATGTTGCTTTATTTTATGATGATATTTGCTCAGTTTAAGAAAACCCACTGATTTCCATACAAAACCATGTCTTTACAAGTATGACCTTGGAATGTTTAATGTTGAATTTATTAGTGAATGTGAACATTCAAGATTTCATTGGGCGTGTCTTACAAGATTCAAGGTCCTTCATGTCGAGTGTAACCTCCATGTGACAGTATGGCAGCCATCAATCTCCTCTTCATACCCCTGTCAGCCTCCAGCCTCCAGCCTCCAGCCACAACCAAGCCAGTGTGGCTGATGTAACATTAGTTGTTTTATCACAATTAACAGAAACATGAAGTTATACTTTTATGCAAGCTATCCACCTTAAATGTTCATAAAAAATCACAGACGTTGTACAGTTCTTAAAAAGGCATGTAATTTAACATACACCGCCATTACTGATAAATCTGTAAGTTTGCATTATTGCTTCCATTACTCCCTAAATATTGAGTTACTTTCGTCTATGCTGACATATAAGGAAATATATCCTTCACGGATTAGTATTTCTTTTAGAAAGTCCCAAATACTTACACGTATGTAATGTGTATATACAGTTTAAATGTGTATACAATTGTATGGTTATAATATATAATTATGAAGTTTAAATTATGTAAACAATTATTCAACATATATGCTTGTAATGTTTCTATGTACGTCCATATATACAGATGACTATAAAATTAGATGAAACAAAAAACTTAACTACGAAGATAATGAATAAATAAGCAAAAAACAAACCATGAAAAAATATACAATTATCTTCTATGCCAACAATAAGTAGATAGTATGATGTTATAATTAGGCATACATGTGTTATGTGTGTCAGTGCTACTGGCGTAAACATGTTAATTAGCCTTGTAACTACAACTTTTACACCTGCAACACTAAGCTAAAACGTGTCCAGTTTATATATTAACAAAACGAAGCATGCATGCTCTGTGACACACAGAATATATCAGCTAAACAACAAATGCATTCCAGTTGACGCAATTATTAAAACAAAAAGACATTGATCGATTGATATTGAGAAGTATCGGTCAGTTGAACCAGATTTCGGTGCTTACATTGCACAAAACAATAACAACATCGTGTGTGAGGAAATTTAAGTTGAATTCGACAACGCAAAACTGTAAACAAACGCGTGAAAATAGACAGTCGGTGTGACGTGTGACACGTGGTTTGCGAACGTTTGGGGGTGACCTAACTGCCAATCACAACCAACCCTTAACTCAGTCTTACAAAGTTATAGCGTTGGAAAATACGTTCTACGCAGTGTGCGAAATAGCCACTGGCCCGCTAGCCCGTGGCTAGTAAAAATTCAGTTGGGCCAGTAAATCTCTAGTCACTGGCCCGACTGGCTAGTATATTTTTGGGGGGCCATTTTGTAAACATATCAATCTCTCCGACTTGTTAAGTTATAATAAACTTTTAAAAGCAATCATGCAAGATTATGGTGTGACAAAAATGTTCATCACATCAGCAGCTTAATGATGAAACTCGTGTCATGCCAACAATATCTTATTCTCATCTATTTTTGTAATCTTTTGCTTAGTTTCTACATTCAAATTTCGGGCTAGTGAATTATTTTGTGGGCTAGTAACTGTCAGGCATAGATAGCCGGGCTTGGTAACAATATTTCTAAACTATTTCGCACACAAGTTCGATATTCACTCGAAAAGCACTATTCGCATATACTCTGATTATAGTTCATCTAAAACAATGGTCAAATGTCGATATGTACAACAGTTTAGAGGCTGGACTGTTTGAAAAAAACAATGGTGCAATCATTCATAATTGTACAAGTGGCAATGGCAACAACTACACCAACGGACGGCAACGTCTGCCAAAAGCAACATGTACGATTTCAAACGCAACCGACACAAACGTCGAAGTGAAGTGTGCAACCAACGTCACCAATGCACTATCGCTCATTGTACGAGCGCTTCACTCACGTTCGTGTATCGTCCAATAAACACGATCTTGCGCCGAACTGTCACCAACAGCAGATCCCTCGACAAACTCTAGACGTGTATTGCTTTGAGAATGAGTGCTAGTGCCATCAGCATATTGATGACCTACAATAAGAGGGCACGTTCTAAAATAAGATGCCCATAGCTTTTTGGACATCGCAAGACATATTTTCGAAAATCGGTTGTTTCCAATATTGTGCGTTGTATTCGAGAAAATGAATGAAAGGGTGTTGTTTTAAGCCGCTGTGAATAACATCTCCGGCATGCATGGGAAAACATCATTTTTTAAAAGGGGTTTCACCTCTTGTGCGTTGTATTCGTGAAACTAAATGAAAGGATGTTGTTTTTACGCCGCTGTTAATTATATCGTAGGAATGTATGGGTAATATCACTAGAAAAACTAGTATAAGACACGCAGTCGGGAGAATAATGTATTCATATGGAACAGTATTCACCTGGTATGTTGTTTTAGGCCGCTGTGAATTATACCTTAGGCATGTGTGGGACTGACTGACTGAGTTTGGTTTTACGCCGCTTTTAGCAATATTCCAGCAACATCAAGGCGGGGGACACAAGAAATGGGCTTCACACATTGTACCCATGTGGGGATTCGAACCCGGGTCTTCGGCGTGACGAGCCAACGCTTTAACCACTAGGCTACCCCACCGCCCGCATGTGTGGGAAATGTCAACGTAAGAATCGCGTTTATACCACGCAATCTGGGGGTTGTTGCCTTACAGTTGAACCGTCAGACATCTGGCCATCCTGCATGTCGCTTTGTGCCGCTGCGAATTATATCTTAGGTATGTATGTGAAAACAACAGAGTACAAATGAGTTTGAGACACGCGATGTGGAGGAAAATGTTCAAATTGTGCAAAGCTTGACATCTATGGAACTAGCATGTTGCTTTGTGCCGCTGTGAAGTACATCTTAGACATGTCTGGGAAAACCGCAGAGTACGAATGAGTTTGGGGCACGCGATCTTGAGGAAAATTTCCAATGGTGAACAGCTAGATATCTATTGAATTATCATGTTTTGTGCCGCTGCTCGATTATATTGTCGGCATGTGTCGGAAAATATCATTGTAAAATCGTGTTTTGACCACGCAATCTAGACTGACTGACTGACTGACTGAGTTTGAGTTTGGTTTTACGCCGCTTTTAGCAATATTCCAGCAACATCACGGCGGGGGACACCAGAAATGGGCTTCACGCATTGTGCCCATGTGGGGATTCGAACCCGTGTCTTCGGCGTGACGAGCCAACGCTTTAACCATTAGGCTACCCCACCGTCCCCGCAATCTAGAGGTTGACGCATTACTGGTCGTTGGCAACTGGCCATCATGCATATTGTTTTGCGCTGCTGTGAATCAGATCCTAGGCACTATGGGTCAGACTATCCAATAGTTAAAGTTCAGTTATAAACAAACACCAACTTTGACCTTGATTAGTAAAATACTGAAAAGCGCAACACCGGCTTAAAGAACAATCCCTGTAAGCAAAAATACACATTTCTAAAACCACACAAACTAAGAGCACTACGAAATATAACGAAAGATGTGTGCCATCTTAGTACATGAACCCAAAGTGTATGATCCCTTGATCTTAGTACATGTATGCTACATGTATATTATCTGAAACCAAAAGGTTAGTAAGAATATTGAAAGATGAGACCGACGCCCATGCAAAAGAATATTATCTAACTACCTGTAAAATCCGGGTAAACAGATTTCTACAAAACAGTGCTCAGGATAATCCAACCAGTCTACTTATCTGAACTATGGGGACTTCAAGTTCTAAGTTAATTCACGCCACAAGATATGTTGCTTTTTACGGAGTGAGGTTTGTTTTACGCCGCATTGAGCAATATTCCGGCAATATCACGTCGGGCGAGACCAGAAATGGGCTTCACACATTGTACCCATGTAGGGAATCGAACCCGGGGTTTTGGTGTACGAGTTAACGCTTTAACCACTATGCTACCCAACAGCACCTAAGTGGGTTAAAGACTAATAATAAAGGGGCATGGGCCAATATGAAATGAGCTAGAAGATTACCCGGGTTAATAATCCCACATTGTCTTGCAGGTTTTAAAGAAGCAAACCCCGCCATTGAATTCCCCGTCCACCCCCGCCCCCAACGCCAACTGGTCTCTTAAGCTACCAATGGATAAAACCTTTACATTGAAGTCAAACACATCTTTGAATCTTGCCTGTGATACGACAAACTAGGGCTCCCATTGTCCCAGAAGTATTCATAATGAGCGGTGATAGTGAGTGAGTGAGTTAAGTTTTACCCCGCCTTTAGCAATATTCCAGCAATATCAAGGCAGGGAACACCAGAAATGGGTTTCGCACCGTCTACCCATGTGTGGAATCGAACCCGGGTCCTCGGCGTGACGAGCGAACGCTTTAATCACCAGGCTACCCACCGCCATGTGCGGTGTTTGAAAACAAAAGGTGAGTGAGTGAATTTAGTTTTACGCCGCTTTTAGCAATATTCCAGCAATAGCAAGGTGGGGAACACCAGAAATGGGCTTCACACACTGTACGCATGTCTGGAATCGAACCCGGTCCTCGGCGTGACGAGCGAACGCTTTAACCACTAGGCTACCCACCGCCTTGTGCGGTGTTAGAATACAAAGACTGTCATCGGTGTTGACAACTTTCAGCAGTGTTCCAGTTATATTAAAGCATGCAAGCTTGGTGTGGTAAACCTCTCGAAGTGATAAAGATCTCAGACATTTACCACTTTGAAGGTGCTGACAAACTTTGAGTCATGATCAGGGCGAGCCGTGATTCCGCTCCGTGATCATTGGTGTCTGGCGCATCAAAGGGACGCAACTCTGTTGTTTAAAGCTGCACTCAGCAATATTTCAGCTACATGGAGGCAATCTGTAAACAATCGATTCTGGACCAAACAATCCAGTGATCAGCATCACCAGCATCGATCTACGCATGTGGATACGATGACATGTGTCAACCAATCAGCGAGCCTCTGACCACCGGATCCCGTTAGTCGCCTCTTACGATAACCATAGGTTGCTGAAGACCAATTCTAACAAGGATCTTTACGGGTCGAAATTGCCATGAAACCATTGTCCCCAGTAAAACTAACCAGTAACGATTATAATGTGTGAGCTGTGATTTCTGCTGGTTTATTTAAGCATCAGTGCTATGTAAGGATGATTAATTTGTGACAGCGATTTAGTATATCTTGATTCAACAGTAAAAGTCACTTCTAATTTTCAATACGTGCAGTTGTTAATGATTGAAGAGAAAAGAAATAATTAAAAGAGATAGTGAAAGTCGCTTTAGAGTCTCACAGCTGAATTCTTCACAAAATAATTCTTCTCAAAGCCTTTGTTCTGTTCCAGCTGTGATATTAAAATTATTTGAGAAAAAATAGGAGAACAAACGTTACACTTTATAATTCAGATTTTTTAATTCGGAAGAATAGACTGGGAACAGGGTTTCACTGTCTAAATAAAAAATATATATGAAATAAAATACATATATTCAATGTAAAATATATTTTGAATACTACCTGTGTTGTTTCCTGATTTTGTGTGCATTAACAATCAGGACAAGAAAATTTGAAAAATGAAGCCAAACAATTATTTTCTATGACTGATCGGTTGTAATGAACGAATTATCAATTATGAGATTTTAACCAATTCCCCACACTTACGTACATCTTCAGACAAAATGAAGATCAATATCACAAATTTAATGCAAAACATTTCCGAAGGACGTTTGTATACTCTAATATGAATGAATTTCTAGATATCTGCAAAAAGAGAAAGTCATTATATCATTGTTTTGTTCATTAAACATTCCAGTTTCACACTTCTGCCATATCTCGATCGTGAAGATCTGACAATCCCCTGCCTTATGATAGACTTTCTGATCGACCATCAGCATCGATCTTCGTAATTGGGTACCGATGACATGTGTCAACCTGACCACCCGATCCCGTTAGTCGCCTCTTACGACAAGCATTGGTTGCCGAGACCAATTCTAACCCAGATCTTCACGGGATTCGTACCAGAGTATTCGATCTGGGTGTCGTTGTACAAAAGGATCTTAGTACTAAGACTATCGTAAGTCTATGTTAATGTATAGGAGTTAAGATCACCTTAGCACTAAGATTGCTTTGTACAACTGTACCATGATGAAGATATTATGTTTGAAAACCATTTCGTCGTGACACTAAACTGAAAAATGTCCATAAAAATACGTCAAGCAAAGCAGAACCCGTACCTGCGACCTCTGCGTTCGACAACTTTATCCGGTCAATCGAATCTGTATCCGAGTCGTAGTCCTCAGCAACCGGAAGTTTGGGCGTTGTCGGGCCGTTGAGGTTGACGGATTTGACAGCGAAGTCGTTGGAGACGCTGGCACCGGCTCCGAGGTTGTTGATCCGAGTTTGTAGCCTTGGCTGTGGTTGGATGTTTGGCTGGATGTTTGGCGGAATGTTTGGTTGTATGGACGATGCAGGGGAGAAAGTGTCTGCGTACATCGGGTTATCGATGCCAATCACGGCTGTAAAAGAGTGAGTGAGTTTAGTTTTACGCCGCTTTTAGCAATATTCCAGCAATATCACGGCGGGAAACGCCAGAAATGGGCTTCACATATTTTGCCCATGTGGGGAATCTGACCCGGGTCTTCGGCGTGACGAGCAAACGCTTTAACCACAAGGCTATGCCACCGCCCAGCTGACAAAGAACGGTGGGTGTGGTGATTGAAGGTTGTTTTATACGGGACTCAGAAGTACTCCCGTTTCATTTCATGAACATTGATTGTCCTAGGCCGTCCAGATACGATGCCATGCTATCAGCCCTGCGATCTTCAATAATACTGACTGACTGACTGAGTTTGGTTTTACGCCGCTTTTAGCAATATTCCAGCAACATCACGGCGGGGGACACCAGAAATGGGCATTACACATTGTACCCATGTATTCGAACCCGGGTCTATGGCGTGACGAGCCACCGCTTTAACCACTAGGCTACCCCACCGCCCCTCTTCAATAATAGGAGTCGAACACGAACCTTAGGCGTAACGAGCGAACGCTTTAACCACAAGACTACCCCACCGCCCGGCTGACAAAGAACGGTGGGTGTGGTGAAAGAATGTTGTTTTATACGGGACTCAGAAGTACTCCCGTTTAATTGTATGAACATTGACTGACCTGGGCCGTCCAGATACGATGGCTCTCTACAATAATAGGAGTCGAACACGAACCTTAGGCGCGACGAGCGAACGCTTTAACCACAAGTCTACGAAACATTTAGACCTTACTGAGACTAAAAGAATCAAACCATATTGATGACGTCACGCTTATGTAGCAGTGGATTCTGCTGTTTTTTGTTTGTTGTTTAACGCCGCACTCAGCAATATTCCAGCTTTATGGCGGCGGTCTGTAAAAAATCGATCCGGGACCAGACAATCCAGTGATCAACATCATGAGCATCGATCTACGAAATTAGGATATGATGACATGTGTCATCGAGCCTGACCACGCAACCCCGTTAGTGTTCTGTGCCTGAAGGCCAATTCTACAGATCGCATTTCTTACGCGACATTTGTTTGACAGTGTGAGTTTGGTTCTACGCCGCTTGAAGCATCATTTCAACAACTTCACGGCGTTGGACGCCAGATATTGGCTTCAGATATTATACTGGGAATGTTGGGAATCGAACCCGAGCCTTCGGCGTGACAAGCGAACGCTTAAACAATTGGCCTACTCCACCGCCCAATTTGTGAAATTATATATATGCAAATTTAAATGGAAAATATATATGCACCAAAACGTGATTAAAGTCTGAGAAAGTTCTAAAATCTGACGATTTACGATCAATTTTCCCGATATGCTAATGAGTGAGTGAGAGAATGAGTTTTCTAAGCAGAATCGATTGATATTTCTTCAGTTCGTGGTTGCCGCTTACGTCCGCTGTTGACTGTTGGACCGTTGTCGTAGATGGCAGTCATTGTGTCACGCTTCAACTTCCGCATCCTCCTCGTGAAGAACAACACCAGCAGAATGACCACGATGACCAGAGCAACAGCGACACCGATGATAGCCAACACAAGGGGGTTCATGCCAGCGTTGTCTGTAGGCGTCGACGTCGACGGCACAGGGGCCTTGACCTTGCCCTGTCCGTTGCCGTCACTGTTGGTGTCCTTGTTATCGTTGTTATTAAGAGGTGCTTCTTGGGGACCCGCTGAAAAATGCATGACATATCCAGATTGAAATGAGTGTCTGAGTGAGTTGAGTTTTACGCCACTTTTAGCAATATTCCAGCAATATTCCAGCAATATCACGACGGGAGACACTACAGTACTGTCGGAAATAGACAAAAACTGTTTTTAGGCTGTTACTCTGTATCCCTAAACTTTACACAATTGCAAATAGCATATGTTGAAACAACCCACATCGGCCTAACTGAGCGTTCAGCAGGATGTGTAATAGGATATCTAGAAAAGCATGTTTACTCGTAAACTCGGGCAAAACTTAGAAGAAATACGAATAGCTGCTCAAAACAATAGATCAGACTATAGATGGCAATTAGGTCGCTCCGCCAGGTATGACGACGGACCGTCGACTCACCTGGCATGAAATGCATGTGCTGCCTACAGGCACAAGGGGTCATCTCAAAGATATTTCATGCTTTTTCATGTGCGTTGTATATATCTCATCTATTGATTAACATCTTACGTGTCTTTCTTACAGAAAGTTTATGTTGAGATATGTAAAAGAGCATGATACCCATAGAAAAGCTTAAATTAGCCATCGTATTAAATGTCAAAAAATATATAGGTGACATGACCACCCGAAGATCTACAGGACTGGATATTCTATGTAAATTGTTATGACATGCCGTTTACTTCCCAAGATTAATTCCCCTAAAGGATTATCTCATCTTAGCGGATATCTCTATCCCCTAGCCCGACCCCCACCACATACTGCGACACCCGTCCTAGATTTGCTTTTGAGACGACCCCTCCTACCTGTTTCTTTTTATAGTGACAGTGAGACTCCAGGGTAGCTTCATCCTTAACAGTTTCAGTCTTAAAGTTATTATTTTTTACGTCAGCTATCGTTAATAATGAAGCTAATTCTAATTTCAAAATGGGCATTTAAAAAGTTTCCTTTGTTATACAATATCGTCGCACACTAATTTGCATAAATCCATGGTCTGTTCCAAATAAGTCGCTATCGACTTACAAAAAAACGTGCACTGTTCATTTCTGCACTAATATTGCCACTGAAATGGCAATACTATCAATCCCTGGCATGCTTAAGACACTTAAAATCTGCGTGAGTTATAATTTAACCGAAGTTCTTGTGCGGCATTCATTGTAGACGTTGTAAAAGAGTGTTGTATTTGTACAATATTGATTCTGTTAAGTGAGTTTGTGAGTGAGTTTAGTTTTACGGCGTTTTAGCAATAATTCAGCAATATCACGGCGGGCGACACCAGAAACAGTCTTCACGTATTGTACCCATGTGGGGAATAGAACCTGGGTCTTCAGCTTGACGAGCAAACGCTTTAACCATTAGGCTACCCCGCCGCCCAGATTCCGTTAAGTAGTAGGGCAGTAGTGTTCTGGTTACCATGAGATGGTTTGGGCATTTCGGAGCCTTCTGGAACATTCCAGAGTCGTCTGAACCAGAGATTTAGAGAAAGTTCTTGTAGCTTTTTCTTATGAACATAAGAGAGCATCTCATGTTACAAGAAGACCAGAAGATCACTTTTTACCCCTGTTGAGACGAAGTGAATAGTATCATTAATGTCGCCGTCGCTATGATTACTACTTTCATATTATACTGCCTTCCAATTTGGTGAGGTGAGGTGAAATGGGCCAGTGGGGTTTAACGTCGCACTTAGTAACATTTCGACGTGCATGTGTATGTATGTGTGGCTGCTTGTACTACCCCAGAGTTACCGCTACAAATTCTGAGCAGGGATTTTGGTTCGGAATCGAGAAATCACGATTTTTCAAGCTTTCGAAGACCCTAGCTCCCAAAGTTCTGCTTCGATTTTTAAGCTGTATGTCTTATTTTGTAGGTAACTATATTAGCTTGAAATGTGTGCATACTTTAAATGGGATAAATACAGTGAGCATTGTTGGATTCGTCTTGAAACGAACGTGGTGTGTTGACCTCGTTACATCCCTTTCCTTTTAATAAGTACCAAGACCCCGCCGGTGACAGTATATACCTTGATGGCAGTTTTGATCCTTTTATATAGTTCTAAGACCCCGTCAGTGACAGTATATACCTTGATGGCAGTTTTGATCCTTTTATATAGTTCTAAGACCCCGTCATTGACAGAATATACCTTGATGGCAGTTTTTATCCTTTTATATAGTTCTAAGACCCCGTCAGTGACAGTATATACCTTGATGGCAGTTTTTATCCTTTTATATAGCATTAAGACCCCGTCAGTGACAGTACATACCTTGATGGCAGTTTTTAGCGTTACAAACCCCTCTTGAACGAACCATTGACATTCCGGTTCAGGACAGACACTCTATGTGCTGTACCATACTGTCCATTAATGGCTCGGGTTATACGTATTTCTACTTAAATAAACAGCAAATGGTTAAATTAAAATAAACCTAATTTCCCTATATCCGTCAGTTCGTCATACGCCTGTTCTGTTCGCAATATATCTGTAATTAAACCAGTTACATGCAAAACTCACATAATCAGAGAAAATGCCAAACATCACAATATGATTGGTTACTCTCACCTGTACATCCTGTGAACCTATCACAGATTTGCCTAGCATTACAGGTGCAGTTGAGTTGGCAGTTGCGGCCATAATACCCATCGGTACAGGCTGAAACCGAACATATAACCGTCATTATATGCTGATAACAACACTATCAAATGATGTTTGTTTGTTTGTTGTGGTTCGTTGTTTAACACCGGACTCAGCAATATTGCAGCTATATGGCGGGGACTGTAAATATTCGAGTCTGGACCAGACAATCCAGTGATCAACATCATAAGCATCCATCTAAGCAATTAGGAAAGATGACTTTAATAAAACTTGCATATAACGCTCTGCTCGATAGTCCAATCAATCTCTAAGTCAAATTGTTTTTTTATACAGTGGCCCAAAATGGGAACTTCAAGATTTTCGACATAAAATGCGACATAATTTCAGTTAAATACCTCGACAATTAAAGAGGGAGGAGGAAGGAAGTAGTTTTTTCGCCTTGAACAGTATTCGGTAAAAACATGCTGGGTCAGCGTAATGCAACAACAAACCCGTGACGCAGGTTTTGTTTGTTTTTGTTGCTTAACGCCGCACCCAGCAATATTCCAGCTATATGGTGGTTGTCTGTAAATCATCGAGTCTGGACCAGACAATCCAGTGATCAACAACATGAGCAGCGATCTACGCAATTGGGATACGATGACATGTGTCAACCAAGACAGCGAGCCTGACCACTCGATAGCGTTAGTCGCCTATGGCCGACAAGTGAGTATGATTGCCGATGGTTTTGGAGAAAGTGCCTGCTTACTGTCGAGGAAATGATTTGTAGATGTTGCAATAAGTTTTTAGAACCGTGGAATGCCGCTGCCGGTCGAATCTAGCCCTACATAGGCGCTGTCAACGTGGCTGGAATTAATAAACGAATTTAAAAGGTGAGTTTTCGCTGTCTTGGGTGATCCATGATTTTGGCTTGGAATTGCGGAGGTAGCTGTTTTCGGTGAGTCGTGGCGTATAACTTTTGAAATAATAATCCGATTATGACTATTTATAGCTCATTTTGTAGGGAAACCATCTCGCTTTTACTCCATAGGCCTCCACGGGGCCTTAAAAATAGTTTACGTGGTGAAATCTAACTTTGACTGAGGAGGGGGTGGTTCCGTCGTTACATCCCTTTCCTTTTATATAGTACTAGGGTAGGGGGTCTATATACCTATATGTCTTTCTAATGCTGTTTCTAAGCGTGACACGCCCCTGTGAAACAAACAAATAGTGGCAATGGGTATCCTCTGCCGCCTTTGTAAATGCAAATCCTCAGTAATGATATTTATTTCCAGAATACTTCTTTATATGGTCCCTTACCTTGTCCGCAGTTCCGACCGGTAAAACCCGCCTTGCAGTCGCACCTGCCATCAGTGCTTCGGCACTCGGCTCCGTTCAAACAGTTACATCTAAAGGCACAGTTGTCGCCATACAGACCTGCGGAACATTCTGAAACAAACAAGTCGCTTGTATGGCGTGGTCGTTTCTGATCGCTGACAAAATTCATCGCACTGTGTCGATCCGGAAGTTATATAAACAGCTTCAGCATTTTGACACGTGAACGGGGTAGTGCTGAGCATTTATTTTGTTTTATTTGTGTACTTTTTGTGTGACGTAAGACACTCAAACCTTTGTAAAAAAAAGGTGAAAGTCGGAATTTTCGTTTCGTTTCATAAGATCGTTTTGATTGACATACTCACTGTTTTCGCAGGTTGAGCCGTTGTAACCTGGGTAACAGTCGCACGCGCCGTCAACGTGATTGCACGTACCAAAGCCGCACGGTTGACAGCGCCCTCTGCATTTTTCCCCATAAGTTCCGACCGGGCAGACTAGAAGACAAAACACAACGTGGTGACGATCAAACATCTTGCTACAAAATGACGGTTTGAATGAAGAATGCGAATTCACACGTAATTTCAAATACATTAAAAATAGCACGAATGCCTTTCCTCTGTGGCAACCAGAGACGCAACTGAAACCAATGCGTATCAGCAAATTCGTTCTACCGCGTGAGTGAGTGAGTATGGTTTTACGCCGCTTTTAGCAATATTCCAGAGATATCACGGCGGGGGACACAAGAAATGGACTTCACACATTGTACCCATGAGGGGAATCGAACCCGGGTCTTCAGCATGGCGAACGAACGCTTTAACCACTAGGCTACCCCACCGCCCCGAAAGTTAGTGAGGTTGCACAGTACTGGTTATCAGATGGTATGGTGGCAAACGTGTGAACGATAGCATGAGCAACAGGGTTGCAACCTATAACCACCTGATCATTATTCAGATATGTATGAATGTTTACGATCTAGTCTATTCCTTAATACACTGACCGCCTCCGTGGTGTAGTGGTTAGAGCGTCCTCCCGGAGAGCGGAAGCTCGCGGGTTCGATCCCCGACCGCATCATACCAAAAGACGTTAAAATATGGCACTTGTTGGTCCCTGCCTGGCGCTCGGCATTAATGGGTACAACAAGGACTGGTCGGCTCGGAGTCAGTATAATGTGTCTGAGTGGGGTATTCATGCTTCACTGCGGCATGGTATCTCAGTGAGCAAGCACCATAAAACCAGCTATAGTCTGGGCTAGTACAAGCAGCCGCACATACACACGCATGCACGTCGTCATATTAGCGAAATATTCTTAAGTACCACATTTCACCTCACCTCACCTTAAACTGACCAAGTGTGATTTCAATAATTAAATTCACTACCCACCTGAATCTGTTACAATATCAAACTGACCAACACTGACTTTGAACAGAAGCTGTACACACAAACTCACAACCGCAGCCTTCATGTTGATAATATTCGAAAATAAATGTGTTTTTTTTCGCATTAGTAGCTTCAAAGTGCAAGTCAGGTGGGCGGGACGGTGGTAGCTTGGCGACATGTTAGAGTCGCCGTAGGTAGACGAAGCAGCTCTGTTGGACATCACAGACAACGCGCAACACGAACTCTCCGGGGAACGGACCACTGGTGTGTGTATGTGGTTCAATCAGAGGGTCATATATAAATATATTTTATTTCCGCCTTGTGGCTTCAGTTTAGAAGTCACGTCATGTCATTCCCATATACCAGACAGACAGTATTTATTCAGTAAAGAATAATAATACAATCAGACTGACATTGTGTTTAGTGGATGCGCAAAACAACATTGCAGCTCTATGTCCTGGAGTTTATCAATTTCTGTACATGGTATAAGTATAGGCCAACATTGTATATGACAGCATCATTTTTTCTTTTTCAAAAGATTTACGACAGAGTAATGAGTAAGTGGTTCGTTAGTGAACTTTGTTATATATTTCTTTCTAAGTATATCACAGGTATTACAAATAAATAGTACATCATATTCATTTTCTATATAATGCTGGCGTCTGGCTTTACAAAGAGGACATAGCCTTTCGTTATATTCAATTCCATTATACCTGCCACATTCAACAGCCGTATTAAAATTGCTGCATCTAAACCTTGATATAGCAAGTCTTAAATGCACAGGGATATCACAACACAAATATCTTTCAACATTTAACAAAGTTTTGAACTCCTTGTAAAATATACATTTAGGAGATTCACTAATTGATGAGAACCAGGCTGTGTTAAGTTATCACCTAGCCTTAGCTTGAATAGATACACAAAATATTCCACATTTCCAATTTCTTGGCTTAGCCAAGCATAACCAAATCCATATTGATACAGGATGTGCCTAACTTTTATTACCAAGGGGCCCGTTTCAGAAAGCGATCGTAGCGCTACGACTGTCGTAAGTCTATGATAAAGTATGGGAGTTACGATCGCCTTATTGCTACGATCGCTTTGTGAAACGGGGTCCAGGTATTATAGCCTAAGCTATCTAAAGATCTTAACATCAAATAACATTGATGTGGGAGTCTATTTTGTGGCATATGTATAAGTCTACACCAGAATTTGATCACTTGTGACACGTACAAATGCTGTAATGGGAGTCTGCCACACTCTACAAGAACCATACCATTTAATGTAGTTTTTTTCACCCTTAAGTATTGTTTACAAAATTTAATTTGCACAGCCTCTATTATTTTGGAGTGACATGTTCCCCAGATTTCAGAGCCATAACAAAGAATAGGCAGAACCACTGAATCAAAGATATTAAGTAGATGAGTGCAAACAATGTTACCAATTTTCCTCTGGAAACCATTTAAAGACATCATAGCTTTAGAGGCCTGAGATGCAAGACATGTCTGTGCTTTACTCCAGGCAAGCTTGGGTGTGAAAACTAATCCTAAATACCTATAAATAGGAACCGTTTCAACATGGGAACCATTTTAGAACCATTTCTCATAATGACGAAAAGGTCCCCCATTTCTAAAGACAATAATTCCCCTATACCATCTAAATTTAATAAGTGGTTTTTTTGGTCGTTTTTAGCAATATTCTGGCAACAGCAAGGCGGATGGGGACCAGGACTTTGCTTCCCATATTGTACCCATGTGGGGAATCGAACCCGAGCCTTAGGTGAGACGAGCGAACGCTTTAACCACTAGGCTACTCCACCGCACCCAGTCCATAGAGACAAACATGGGGTACTGGGGCATCTTCTGACTGATCACCTAAGGAGTAATCATCATCATCATAATCACCATCATCATTATCGGCGACGTCAACATCATCATCATCATCATCATCATCACCGACGACAGCGCCGAAACACGTCATGATCACTACTTCCATGGTCTTCCACGTATCAGTCTATCGTTATCTTAATCATCATCGCCATTGTCATCATTACTATACTTGTCGTCATCGTCATCACTCACCTTCTTCACAACGGTAGCCCCTGTATCCTGGTTCACACGGACATTGTCCAGTGATTGGGTCACACGATCGCCTGGTCACCGTACAGCTGCACTGAGACACACAGTTAGGTCCATAGGTTCCACTTGGACAGACTGACCGGAACAACACGTAACATTATTATTATTATAGCATATTTATATAGCGCACATATCCAGGCAACTAGTGCCTGCTCAAGGCGCTGGTATATTTTCCCTCGATCATTGGATGTCAATCTCAGCGGCACATCTTATTATCAATCTCAACTCCCTGTGGAGTATACAACTCTTGCAGCCACTAGGCGCACCAAGTTATTGTGGCTTTCTCATCCGAACGAGGTACCCACTCACAGCTGGGTGGACTGGCACATAGTCACAGTACTTCGTCCACCAAGTTCACTGCACGTTGCTGTACCCGCAACTAGGCGTTTGCACGTATTCATGTGGCCACCATCTTGTCATATACCAACGGATTCGTGGGTTCTTTTAAGTGTACAGGGTTGTGTACTGTACACTACGGGCTGTGACAACACTGAAAGAGTCTGCACACAATGTTGACACCAAGGTTTTTACACCCCCTCACAGGTGGGCTCGATCCCGACACCTCAACCTTGCTGGATCAGTAGCCTGGCGCCTTAACCAGCTCGCCAACCATATATAAGATATATACTGAACAAAAAAAGAAACATCACACATGGGGAAATATTTGTTCAGTATATCTGGTTAAACTGAACAAAGCATAGTAGGTCATAGTGAAAAACATAAAACAATTGGTGTTGAGGCCAAATTCCTAAAAAGCGAATTTTCTGCTAGAAAGTTACACTATGGAATTATGCATATCTATCATATTCCTTATCTTAAATGATGTACTGTTTCAAAGAAATGTGATATTGGCAAGTTGGGTATTCGTATGTTGCAAGAAGAGTCATAGCAAATACAGTAAAAGTTTCAGGGTTGCAACAAGTCGAGTGCGATAATAGACAGGGGAATATATGCATTACACAACACTACCCTTGAAAAATTCTAACAAAAGGTTTCTTCTCTGTGGTTTTCACTTCTACTTGGTATGGTTATCAACAGAAAAAAGTCTACCAAAATCCCACTGTGCGAAAGGTGTTAAAATCGGTCATTTCTATAACATGGTATCAAGCAGCAGCTAACTACAAGCGATACAGATGAAGAACACGTTTTTAGGTGAGTAGTATCCACTGCTTGTTTACATTGGAGACAACAAAAAAAACAGCGAATAATACGAGTTGCAATCTTTCAGTAGTTGCAAGAAATGGTAACAGCTGGTGTAATCAAAGTATCAAATTTCAGGAATTTGCAACAAGTCGAGAGCGAAAATACAATATGTTTCAGTTTTTTAAAAGGGGTTGCAATCTTTCAGTGGTTGGAAGAAACGTTAACAGCTAACATAATGAGGTATCCGATCTTAGATTATTTCACAATTCGAGAGCAACTAATCGCGGACTATACGACCTGACACATTCTCAGTAAGGGTAGCATGTTTATTGTTTGTGTTTCTCATCACCCGACCGACACTTCTAATTCTATTGCCGACCCTACCCACCACCACCACCCAACCCACCCAAAAAAATGAATACAAAAATAAAAATAAAAAAATAAAAAATTGTTTTGTTCATTCCAACTCCGCCGATTCGAACCTAAATCGTACCGCCTCGTCACATAAAATGTTTATCTTTTAATCAGTCGCTACCACAAGTCCAAAGACACAAAAAAATTGTCATAAGAATTACAATGAATGAGAATCAAAATCATGTTCAGAATTGGTGTCTACGTGAAACACATAAATGCAAATGATGCCCTACATTAAAGTTGCAATCTTTCAGTTGTTGCCAGAAAGGGTTACAGCTAATTTAATCTCAGATTGCAGGATTTTGTAACAACTTGAGAGCGTTTGTACGTCCTGATTATTTTGAATCAATGTGCCAGTGTTATGTGTCGACAGAGCAAAATAATATGAACTTACTTTCTGAGCACGTTGTTCCCGTGTAACCCGCTGGGCAATCACAGTCGCCATTGGCTTTGCACGTGCCTCCGTTGATACATTGACATGCCTGGGTACAGCCTGGGCCCCATTTGTTCTCGGGGCACTGGGTATCGCACTTGACCCCTGGTCATTCACAAAGACATATACACAGTTATGAAGAAACTGATGTGTTGAAGATGAAAAGATAATCGTACGCAAACAATGAATCGGCTCAGGCATGCTGGGGGCAATATCAATACTATAAATGCTATTTTTTCTTTGTGCTTCGCCTGACACAGGTGACAAGGCATTATGGACCTTTCGTGACGTCATACCTTTGTACTTACGGGAATTTAATTTCGTGGAAGTAGAATTTCTGTAGCCAATTCCTCTGTTCTAAGGATACGCTATAGAAATTCCCTACAGATCGTTATATCCGTCAGTGCGAAATAAACGTGTTCGTAATAAGCGATGTTTGATGCTGAAGAGAACAATGTATTGGTTACATCAGTGTAAAGTACCCGTGAAGATCCGGGTTAGAATTGATCTTCAGCAACCCATGCTTGTTGTTAGAGGTGACTACTGGGATCGGGTGGTCAGGCTTGCTGACTTGGTTGACACATGTCATCGTATCCCAATTGCGTAGATAGATGTTCATGCTGTTCATCACTGGATTGTCTGTGCACACTCTTACAATATGTTCAGGTCGGTATGTTCTCACGGACATAATCTGTTTACCTGGTCATATTTTTACGAGCTCGATATGTCTCGGACAGGTGTACACGATAAAAAGTGTCATATTTGCAGTGACCACACAATGGCGAGTCGTTAATCACAGATCCTAATCTGATGATGGTGACCCGTGAAGATCCTGGGAAGAATAGGTCTTCAGCAACCCATGCTTGCAACAAAAGGCGACTATGCTTGTCGTAAGAGGCGACTAACGGGATCGGGTGGTCAGGCTCGCTGACTTGGTTGACACATGTCATCGGCTCCCAATTGCGCAGAACGATGCTCATGCTGTTGATCACTGGATTGTCTGGTCCAGACTCGATTATTTACAGACCGCCGCCATATAGCTGGAATATTGCTGAGTACGGCGTTAATCAACAAACAAACGTTGTTGTGAAGGTCTTAACACTGAAGGTCATTTTCCAATTTGCGTAGATCCATATTCATACTGTTTATCACTGGATTTTACAGAACACAGCCGTATACCTTGAATAGTACTGAGTTAAACAAACAAACACAAAAACAAATGTTTGTTTGAAGCCTGGTGTGAAGGTCACGCCTTACCTCTCCATCCGTCCTTACAGTCACATGAGCCAGTGATGGGGTCACACGACGCTGTGTTAACGAGATTGCAGCTACACGACTGGCGACATCCGAATCCATATGTACCGCTCTGTAAACATAATAATAATCATAACCATACGATAATCGGTAATTAAAGGTAGTTATAGATTGCTCATTCCAGATGCTGCTTACTCCCGAACTGAGTCTTAAAATTTACCATATATTTTCCACATGTCATAAATTGCAGTTATAGAATTTAGTGAGTGAGTGAGTGAGTATGGTTTTACGCCGCTTTTAGCAATATTCTAGCAATATCACGGCGGAAGGAAATGGGTGTCACACATTATGCACATGTGGGGATTCGAACCCGGGTCTTCGGCGTGACGAACAAACGCTTAAACAACTAGGCTACCCCACAGACCAAATATGATTTAGCATAAAGAACGGTCCATTGGGAGGATGGGGAGGCAAAGGTCTTCGGTGTTTAGAACTTGGCTGAATCCTTCGAGCACGGTTAGAGTGAGTGAGTGACTCAGTCAGTTTAGTTTTACGCCGCACTCAGCAATATTCAAGCTATATGGCGGCGGTTTTAAATAATCGAGTCTGGACCAGACAATCCAGTGATCAACAGCATGAGCATCGATCTGCGCAATTGGGAACCGATGACATGTGTCAACCAAGTCAGCGAGCCTGACCACCCGATCCCGTGAGTCGCTTTTCACGACAAGCATGGGTTGCTGAAGATCAATTCTAACCCGGTTCTTCACGGGTAGCACGGTTAGACTTGGATTCTAACACATAGTCATAGGATCCTGGTGGAGCTAAGAGACTGGACTCTGCAGAAAAGCACTCTTACAAACTAGGACTGAACTTGCTCACACTGTGCCTCGTGTATCTTCGTCACTAAATACTGTTTAATTTGACTTTGCATTGGATCTGTATACGCCCTATTTGTCTAAAGCAGCCCTGGCTTGTTGTGAGGGACAACCAACGGGATCTGGTTGACTGGCTCGTGAACTCATATCCCAATTGCGTAGATCGATGCTCATGATGTCACTCACTGGAATATTTACATTCTCTAGCTGGTATGTTGCTGAGTGTAAACAACGAACAAACCTGGCATTCAAGCTCACACTTGTTACCATGGTAACCACGTGAACAAATGCACGTGCCGTTGCTTGGGTTGCACTCAGCGCCGTTCTGGCACGTGCATGTTTGGCTGCAGTTTTCGCCGAACTTGTTAATCGGGCAACGATCTTGGCATATGATTCCTGTCCAACCTGCAAACAGTGACGATGGGTAAATTTGGTTCTAAACACGAATACGAAATACGTCAGCATAAATATAAAGAAGGCGAAATCATACAAATTAGTGGTTGATATTGTGAGCATTGATGAAGACTGGTAATATATTTTCATATTAACAGTTTATTACCAGGCAGGGAAATAACAAGTACCATATAAAGCGCCATTTGGTTTTACGTGAAAACCCCTGAAGCGCATTTGAATCTTTCTTGGGGTGGTCCGGACCGTACCATCTCATACTACTTGGCAAATAACTGTGTTACGAGTTTATTACCCTCGATCTTTTTAGGTGCCAAATTAATAATCACTTCGGTCCGTTTTATCCGTTTCTCTTATAGTTCTGCAGCGAAATGGGACGCAAAGCGTTTCGTCATTATTTTTTAGGCAGACAGACATCGGCGCATTCGTAACTACTCGTGTCATTTCGGCAAGCCGGGGGATCTTCTTGTAGGTCACGGAAAGAGGCGAGTAGTTACGAATGACATCAGCGAACGATATTCGAAGGGACATAACTCTTGTAGACTTACATACCACGTAACCTACGTGTTGCAAACAATACCACTGTTTAGGATATATCTTTATGTTCAATCTATTTCCACTTCATAGATAAAATGCACAGCACACTCTGAACACATTTTGCTAAAAAACGTGTCTTGATAATCAGAGTCGAATTCTCCAAATGCGCTGTATTTCTATGTCAAAGGTCGCAAACTGTCAAGGTCGAGTGAGTGAGTGAGTGAGTTTGGTTTTACGCCGCTTTTAGCAATATTACAGCAATATCACGGTGGGGGACACCAGAACTGTCAAGGTCGAAAATGGGTAAGATGGATTTATACTGCTCTGCAACTTCAGAGCACGGTGCATTGTCTATTAACCAACAATCTTCTAACTTATCTGTAGGGTAATATGATGTTATCTCACCTCTGGTACATATACACTGCCCGCTATGAGCGAGGCAGGTCTTAGCGTTGATACATGAGCACTGCAGTAGACAGTTGTAGCCCCACTTCCCTTCCTCACAGGGGATGTCACACCTGAAACAAAACACAAGTTATATACCTGGCACATGATGATAGTTTTTTTCTGGAATGTGGTTGATAGTGTGAGCATTGATAAGCTTTCGTATACTTGGACAATCTTCAGCGGACTGGCTTATGCAGTTTAAGATGGCGTTTCAGGACTAATGTATTTATAGTGCTTGTCCAATCAGTTATTTTAAATGTATAAAGTCCATATTAAGGTAACCGGTAACCCATGCTTGTCGTAAGAGGCGACTAACGGGATCGGGGTGGCCAGGCTTGCTGACTTGGTTGACACATGTCATCGGTTCCCAGTTGCGCAGATCGATGCTCATGCTGTTGATCACTGGATTGTCTGGTCCAGACTCGATTATTAACAAACCATGTAGCTGGAATATTGCTGAGTGCGGCGTAAAACTAAACTAACTCACTCATATTAAGGTGTGCGTGTGCGTGTGTAAGTGCATGCGCGCGCGCGCGTGTGTGTGTGTGTGTGTGAAGACTATTTGGCCTGTGCAGATTAAGATTAAGTATTTCAGTATTAAGATTAAGTATCAAGGTATCAGAAGGTGTCGGTGTGTCTATGCGTGTGGACTATTTAGGACTAATGTCCCATTTATAGTATTTACCCAATCAGTTATTTTAAATGAATAAAGACTATATCAAGGTGTGAGTAGTTACATGTGTGTATATGTGTGTGTATGTGTGTCATAGTCCTTGCCCAATGAGTTTTATTGTCGCAACTTGACACCCAACGCACACAATACACGGACTTCCACTGACGCGGTGAGGTAGCCCAATGGTTAAAGCGTTCGCTGGTCAGGCCGTGGACTTAGTTCGATTCCCCACATGGTCACAATATCTGAAACCTATTTCTGGTGTCCCCGCAATGATATTGTTGAGGTATTGTTAAAACGGAGATTAAACCATACTCAAAACCCAAATAATGTCAAGTTTTCAAATGATATTTGTTTGCTTGTTGTTTAACGCCGCACTCAGCAATATTCCAGCCATTTCGCGGTCTGTAAACAATCGATTCTGGACCAGACAATCCAGTGATCAACAGCATGAGCATCTATCTATGTAATAGGGATACTACGTCATATACTACCCATCAAAGACTCACTAGTGTAAATGCACACTTACTTCAGTCAACTGTATTGTAAAACAAATTCGTAACGTTAAAAGACTATTGTCATGAGTTCAATCAATGATGAAACACAGTGAAAAATGTCGAATTCTTAACAAATCTTTACACCAAAACACAGCTGTTCATGTGCACGATATTTCCGCATGCTTTTCAGAAATTGGATGCATGATCCTCGTGCAATTCATCTGTACAAGGTTTGCAGTTGGTTCCTCCAGGTTGGTGGAGAAATTCATCTTCGATGTAACCATATATATATATATGTATATTGGTTTTCAAACAATACCATCAGATACTTACCTTGAACCTTTAAATCCCGACGGACATTGACAAACACCGGTAACTCTGTCACAGCCAGCGTTGTTTGCGCATGCGCATCGTTGGGAGCATCGCTCGCCGTAGTACAAGAGGGGACATGGGTTGGTGCAGTTACTACCAGTCCACCCCGGCTTACAGTCGCATGTTCCAGTACTCGCATGACATTCGCGAGTATTCGCAGGTTCGCACGTGCAGACACCTTGACAAGACTGGCCGAAGCGATTGGAACTGCATGCTGAAAAAGCAACAACTTTTTAAAAAAAGACTTGTTATGGGGTTAGTGCTTAAGACGAGTATAAACACGACACCTTCAATCATCCGAAGAAGGGGCAAGGGGTTGTGTTATACAATAAACAAGAAGTTGTCATCCATATACTCGTCTTATATATTCACCAACTTGTAAATGCCTCTCAAGAATCTCGGGTTAGTGCTTGTCGATACATCGACAGGTTTTACCTAGTTGTTTCTTTTTTAAAAAGGGATGCTATAAGCTTAGAAGAGAATTGGGGTGGGATGTTGAAGATGGGCGTTGGTTGGTGTGATCGGGAGAGGGTGGGTGAAACCGGGCGTGGCTGGGCGAGGGTGAAGGAGGGAGGGGTATGCCTTGGACTAACTCATGACATGTAATGGGAACCATCCTTGTTTTGCAAACACTGAGAGAATAAGTTCTGGTCTACGTAAAATCAACATCATCAAACGTGAGGTGAAATTGGGTTTAACGTCGTGCTTGAGAATATTTCGCTCATATGACGACGTGCATGCGTGTGTATGTGTATGTGGGGCTGCTTGTATTAGCCCAGACTTAAACTGGTTTTATAGTGCTAGCCCACTGAGATACCATGCCACAGTGAAGCATGAATACCCCACTCAGACACATTATACTGACTCCAAGCCGACCAGTCCTTGTTGTACCCATTAATGCCGAGCGCCAGACAGGGACCAACAAGTACCATATTTTATCGTCTTTTGGTATGACGCGGTCGGGGATCGAACCCGCAACCTTCCGCTCTGGGCGGACGCTCTAACCACTACACCACGGAGGCGGTCTCATCAAACGTCTCTGGATTTATCGGTAGGAGGTATTTGAAAAGTTAAGATCAACCGAATAATAATGTTTTCTGGCAAATAAAAAAAAAATTAAATCTGTATTTACAAACACGAATATTATCAAGGTACTCTTTTGAATTCACCTCACACGAAATGTTCATTCAACACATGACAAAAATCAGACGAGGTGGTGTGGTTTTACGTCACATTTAGCAACATTCCATGGCCATATCACGGCGGGGGACACCAGAAATGGGCTTCACACATTGTACCCTTGTTGGGAATAAACACCGGGCGGACGAGCGGACGCTTCAACCACTAGGCTACCCCACAGCCCCTGGACACGTGACTTACCTCTCCTCTCACACCTTTCCCCGGTATAGCCTGGGGGGCAGATGCAGGCCCCCGTGAAGGGGGAGCACCCAGCGCCGTGGAGACAGTTGCAGACAGAGGAACAGTTGGCGCCGTAAAGTCCCGGCACACACTGGCTGTCACACCTGGGAATGTACAGAATATCACAGGTGAGGAATAATGACGTTATCGTCACGTTCAAGATTATGCACGCGTGTGTGCGTGCGCGCGTGTGTGTGCGGTTGTATAAGATTGTACTAATACAGGTTTTATAGTGCTAGAGCACTGAGATACTAAGCAGTACATATATTATATGGATACACCTGTCAGGTAAAGTATACAGATTCCATTTCGATATCCATCCATCCAGTCGATTTGAGTGAGTGAGAAAGTTTAGTTTTACGCCGCACTCAGCAATATTCCAGCTATATGGCGGTGGTCCCAGTCGATTTGAAAATGTGACACATTTGTGGAAGAGTTAGTGATTGAGTCACTGACCTAGCAATTCAACGCCACTTTTGTATCTCTGGGTCAACTAAAAGCCCCAAGTGAAGTATATGTCTAAACTTCATATACGTTTTGTTACTTAGTGTGCGAGTCTACTTTTACGCCGCTTTTAGCAATATTCCAGCAATATCACAGCGGGGGACACCAGAAATGGGCTTCACACATTGTACCCATGTGGAGAATCGAACCCGGGTCTTCTGCGTGACGGGCGAACGCTTTAACCACAAGGCTACCCCAAAGACCATTTTGTTAATGAGATGTTCATATCAATTTAAATAAATATATATTTTTATGAAATATATATATATATGTATATAATCTCTATATATTTGCTATAACCAACCCACCTTTGTCCCACATAGCCGTCCCCGCATTTACACGCACCGCTCACGCTGTCGCACGTGGCGTTGTTGTAGCAGTCACAGTGTCCGGCGCAGTCCGGTCCGTACTTCAGATGACCACAAGGAATGTTGCACTTGGTCCCCTAGGCAGACAATTACATACATAGTCCATCTCCCAACACAATGTCAAACCGTGCTTCTCTACTAAGAATAACCTTCCTGGTATTAGAAAGTATGCGGTTGAAAATTGGCTTTGACAAAAATAATTGCAAACGGTATAAAACAGTTTACAGGTTGAAAACAGTCCGCGAAAAGTTGCAAGATTTATGTCAAAACATAGCCGTGATACCCGTACGGGATACATTACCAACCAACAACCATTTTATATATGCTTTTTGTTAAACGCCATCAAGCGTGTGTATACTTTCTTTGGGGCGTCAGTTCAGTGATAGAAGAGACACGTGAAACCAAATCTGTGAAAGTGATCTATGAATAAACAAAATGATTTTGATGTCCGATTTGCTCAACTGACGCTGCTTTCAGCAAAGATTTTCTTTCAATTACGGAAAAAGAGTTCTGCCGCTTTTATTTACTTCAACGATTGTTTAATTTAAGATAAGGGGTATCTTTTTTATGATAAACAGACCATGACAAAATTCGCTGGGACAGATTTTACAGAACTAATGAACTAAAAATATTTGGTTTTCTCATGGCTTTGGGTATATCAGGATTAACCAATTTGTTGGTGATGAATTTTCTTTCGTACAATGAATTTTCTCAAAGTTGCCATTCCACTTTGAATAATACCTCCAGATATATGATGTATAGAGATTATATATTCATATTTGAACCAGAAAGATGCCTGTATATCATATTAGAAATTAAGGTGTGCTCTACTTACACCAAATTTAGATGCAATGTCTTGCCACTACGTTATAATGAAGGTAGGTGGCAATCAATCGAACCTGGTTTACGTTTCTGTCCCATTTGCATCACCTCTTTAGAGGATGAGTATCATTTCACTCTTATATGCCACTTGTACAATGATTTGAGAACAACTTTTCTTCCGGAATACTTTTGCAAGTTCCCTTCCATCCATAAATTTAACAGTCTATTATGTACATCACATGAGTGTCTAATCAAACCTGTACAGTATACATTTACCATGTCAGTATTCGAATACTGTCAGCACAGTTTATATACGTGGCTTGTATATCAGTTAGTAGTGCTGCAATGATGCATCGAACTATCAATGGGTTGCAGTTGTTCAGTCTTCGCTAGCAATTAATCGATGGTAGAAACGAAAAACTATCGATGCATCGATAGTATGTGCGACTATCGATAGTTTAGTAACTGACTTCCGTTGATAAATGCGCCGCGCAAAACACAGGATGTTTGGGTGCAGACTTGCAGCTTCATTGAGTTTATGTTTTAACTGTTTACTTGAAGTTTCTTGTCAGTTATTAAAAGAGACCGAAACTACTTCAACTTGTTTTTATTTCATATAAACTATACATTCATTTGGGAAATGACTTCTTATGAGAAAATTCAAGGAGAAAAAAAACTGGTACAATAGTTTGTGGCAATAGTTGTTCCCCCTCAATAGTCACCCCTATCAGCGTATCTGTATAAACGTTCACTATCGTCGCTTACCGTCCACCCAGCCGTACATTGACAACTGCCGTCGATGTTGCTGCAACTGGCTCCGTTCTGACAGTCGCACTCTTGTTGGCAGTCGTCGCCATGGGTACCAGGCGGACATGACAGGTGGCACCTGAAACAGGTATGTCCAATATGACTACCCAAATAGCACGTGTGTTTACCAGCAAATAGCGGACAAGAGTGCCCAATCTTCATCCGCGCGACAATTCGGTGTGTAGAGTTACGTCCCTTATGTGTGACTGAATCCTATGCCCGTCGTATTTGATTTCACGTTTCGCCCTGATTATGTTTTTCAGCACCATTCCCGTGTTCTTGTTTTTAGTGATGATTTTTCACTTTTTCCCCTATTTTTCATTTTATTATTTACTTATTAACTGGCAGCTAACTGTTAGCCAAATTTAGATGTAGTAACTTTGTGTTAGCTATCGAAACTGTAAGAAGATGGCTTGTAGCACGAGTTGGTCATGAAGATGCAATATGTCAACAGACAGTCATGTGACAGGATGTCCATATTTTTCCCCGACAGTTAATCTGAAAATGTCTAGTATTTACTGATTCAATGAAGAACATGCATTATCTGTGGTATGTACAAATGCGTTTAACCTACTACGTGATGCTTTCGCCAACAGGTGCGCTGTAAAACTACAGGTAAATCTTGAAATACCAGTATGTGCAGAATTTCTGCAAAGAATAAAATTGTGTCAACTCACAAGTTTCCGGTGAAGCCTGGCGGGCAGTGACACGCACCATTCACGTGATCACAGGTGGCGCCATTGTGACATGCGCAGTGCATTTGGCAGTTCCGCCCGTAGGTTCCCTGGGCGCACTTCGTCTGACAATGCTCCCCTACCCATCCTAATGAAAATATGCAAAAAATGCAAACTCTCTAAAACAATGTCTCCATTTTCACCCATCGTGTCATCAGAACATAATACTCACTGTCATTAAAAACGTAAAAATGTTACATGTTTTGTACAGTGCCTCGGTGGCTGAGTGGGTTCGATCGCTGACTCTGCATGCTGGTGAGTTGTCACCTCACCCTGAGAGTCAGGGTTCGAATCCATGATATGCCTCAGTACAAAAAGAACTAGAATTTGTTGGGTGTTTTCACTAAGAAAATGTAATCCGAAAATAGCATATGTTAAAACTGGAACGAACAGTTCGCATTGTCTATTTTCCCGGGGCTGACGTGAATTGAGTGTCTCTTTTTTGTACTTATGCCGAAGTCGAAAAATAATAAACGAAGCCTCGGGAATACCTGGTGCGCATGTGCAGATGCCTGTTCTAGGGTCGCACGTGCCTTGACCGCTACAGTCACACACCAAGTTGCAGTTCTCGCCCCAGCTTCCAACAGCACAATCTGGAATAGTCATAATAATAACAATAACAATGAAGTCTCTTCATTGTATTGATCTCACTGGGCGACATCTTCACTTTTTCATGTCTTTAATGAGTAGCTGATCGACTCAAACCGTGACAACACGACGACTCGACACATTTTGACCTTGAAAACTGTTATAGTATTTCCCCATTTTTAAAATAAAATATCTTTGAGTGAGTGAGTTTAGTTTTACGCCGCACTCAGCAATATTCCAGCTATATGGCGGCGGTCTGTATATAATCGAGTCTGGACCAGACAATCCAGTGATCAACAGCATGAGCATCGATTTGCGCAATGGGGAACCGATGACATGTGTCAACCAAGTCAGCGAGCCTGACCACCCGATCCCGTTAGTCGCCTCTTACGACAAGCATAGTCGCCTTGTGTGGCAGGCAAAATATCTTTGAAAGTGAGACAATACGACAAAAGGCAAAAATGTGGAATGGTCGTATTGTTGACATTTGGTTATTTTTTACACTGTTTCCTTTTGTGAAGTGGACAAAACAGCAATTTCGGAAACGGGAAGAATCGGGAAAGTAGTGAGGTGAAATTGGGTTTTACGTCCTACTTATTGAATATTTCGCTCATATGACGACGTGCATGCGTGTGTATGTGTGGCTGCTTGTACTAGCCCAGACTGAAGCTGGTTTTATAGTGCTAGCCCACTGAGATACCATGCCGCAATTAAGCACGAATGCCCCACTCAGACACATTATATCCGAGCCGACCAGTCCTTGTTGTACCCATTAATGCCGAGCGCCAGGCAGGGACCAACAAGTACCATATTTTAACGTCTTTTGGTATGACGCGGTCGGGGATCGAACCCGCGACCTTCCGCTCTAACCACTACACCACGAAGGCGGTCCCAGTAAAAGTAGAAAGAAACGGTGAAGTTGCAGCAAAGATCGAGTGTTAACCCAGCAGAAAATGGGTACCCGATGGGATAAGTCATATGTGTTAACCTTCTAGCGCCTCACATCCTCGGGTTAACCCGGGTAATGATATCCATTATGCGAGTTCAGCGTAATGTAAGTGGCCTTATTATTATTATTTGATAAACAGATGAGAGGTATTTGCAGCTTGGTCAGGAATAGTCGTTGATGAAAGCACCTACTTGAAGAACAGCTGGTTCCTCTCCATCCGGAATCGCAGTGGCAGATGTTGATGGCAATACAGCGTCCGTTGTCACAACCTTGTTGACAAACAGCTGAAAAAAAACATAATTTCAGAAGATGTGACTTCATAAAAATCATTTGGTCATTTTTTAGAATCAATATTATTGAATTAACCAGTTATCGTACTGATTTACAAAGAAAGAGTAGGTGAGTTGTGTTTTACATCGCCTGGACTATGTCTGTAAAACCTCTTTATATAGGTCTCTGATATGTACTACTTTGGTGAAACCCACAGGGTGCATTATCTTAAACGAATCTGGGATTCGAACGCATTATCATCTGCAAAGTGAGTGAGTTTAGTTTTAGTTTTTCAGATATATTCCAGCTATATTGGGACACCAGAAATTCATCTGCAACGCTACCACCTTGCTTTCCACTGTTAAGGCGCACATCAGCCCGTACTCGTGTCAATTTTGTTTGTTTTTTGTTTAACGCCACACTCGGGTAATTTTCCAGCGGTCTGTAAATATTCAGGTCTGGACTAGACAATCCAGTGATCAATATCATGAGCATCAATCTACGCAATTGGGATACGATGACATGCGTCAACAAGTCAGCGAGCCCGATCAGTCACCTCTTACGATAAGCACGGGTTACTGAAGATCAGTTCTAACCCGGATCTTCTTGGGTTTCTTGCCTATTTTCAACCCTTTACAAACATATTTTCCGATCGGTCAGTCAAAAGAAATCCAAGAACCTCTTAATATTAAAATAGTGTAGATCTGTAGAAAATAGTGTAGAACGAAACACAGCATATGTGAAATATCACATTTTTACGAAGACGGATTCTCTGGCCAGCTTTGAAATTAAGCCGTTTGGAGACACGTGATGAAAAGGTCGTGACGTCATGAAGAATAGAACCAAGGGAGACAAATCATGAAACTCACGAGCGCAGGAGTTGTCTTTCTCTTTGTAGCCTTTGCAACATACAGGAACGTTTCTGATTTTCTGCACAGACACGCGTTTGTACTTCACTGATATTTCCGTGCTGAAAGTAGACACATTTATACTTGACCTACTTTTTTCGCACAAAATTCAAAATACAATCTTAAAATATTCGACTAGTTCAATTTCATTCATAGAAATAGCAAACAGTCATGTGATTTTACATAGAAGTTATTAAATTTGCTTTGCGAGGAGACTATTAACAGTATCCAACCAATATTGACTCGGGATGCAGGGAGGATGGTAACACGCTGTACCAGTGTCGGGATTCGAACCCAGGGCACTGTCGCAGAAACAGCACTAACAGAATCCTAACTCTTCTATACTAGCATAAGTTATAAACATTAAGATGCATGTACGTCCAATCTCCCCCAACTTAGTTCCAATCAGTGCTATCGTTATTGATGGCGAGACACACCACACCAACAAAAATAAACATTGGAATGTATGCACGTTCAATCTCCCCCAACGTAGTTCCAATTGTTTTCTGATGGCGAGACACAACACACCAACAAAACTGAATCAAAGTTATTTTTAGAAACATAAAAAGGTTCGAATATAATAGCTTTTAACTGAATTTGATATGACAAGAAAATAATCGAAGTAACTTGAAAAAAACGATTTTTTCTTACTTGAAATAAACAGAAAATAACGGAAGAAAACTTGTAATTCCTATTTTTATAAATCCATGAAATAGCAAGAAAATGTTTGTAATTATGGGAAAATATCGATGGAAGGAAAAAAATCAAAATTTCGATAAATGATTTAATTAACGAGACAACCGAAAACAATGCATCGATTTTTTCATCGATTTATTAAAATAAACGTGAAATATCGAGGAATTAATCAAACTTTTGAAAATGTTATGGAAGAAACGAGAACGTATTAACAAATAATTTAAATAAGGATACATTCCGGTTTCAAAATGCAATTATGCAACCAATGTTTCACCATTAAGCCTGACCATGCATGTTCTGAGCAGTAAAGGCCGCTGCAGTAATACCTACTGGAACACACGATGCTGTGTGGGAAACACTTAACCAATGTTGAAGAAAGGAAATTCTGCTGTTACGCTTTGAAGACACGTGATATTTTCAAGCAATGCGCCACGTGTTACGGTCGATGACAATCTTTAACCGGGACCACTTACTGGCAGACTTCGCATCTGGGGAGGAAGGCGAAGCACCAGGTGTGGGTGCAGACACGGACGGGAACATCGCTCTTCTGGACCTCAATTGTGACGTAACTGTAAATAAAGTGAGGGAATGTTATTTTACGCCGCAAACTGTACCCTATTGGCATACACGTCGTGCCAAGACGGAAGAAAGAGTGAGGTGAGGTGAGGTGAGGTGAGGTGAGGTGAGGTGAGGTGAAATTGGGTTTAACGTCGTCCTTGAGAATATTTCGCTCATATGACGACGTGCATGCGTGAGTATGTGTATGTGCGGCTGCTTGTACTAGCCCCGACTGAAGTTGGTTTTATAGTACTAGCTCACTGAGATACCATGCCGCAGTGAAGCATGAATACCTCACTCAGACACATTATACTGACTCCGAGCCGACCAGTCCTTCTTGTACCCATTAATGCCGAGCGCCAGGCAGGGACCAACAAGTACCATATTTTAACGTCTTTTGGTATGACGCGGTCGGGGATCGAACCCGCGACCTTCCGCTCTCCGGGCGGACGCTCTAACCACTACATCACGGAGGCGGTAAAGAGTGAGTGAGCGAGCTATGAGTGGCTACTGACGTAAATTCAAACTCATTTATTTATTTTTTCTAGGCTAACACAATTATCCACTCATGAGCAAAAATGTAAAGTGAATGAGGGACAGTCTAATTTTGTAATGTTATTTAAGTTGCTTTCACCAACATTTAATGTCAATAACACAGGCATTTTACTCGCATTTTACACACGAGGAGAATTGTATCCAGATCTTGCGTGGCAAATAGGCGTTTTAACAACGCCAACGTTTAACTACCGAAAACCTTCTCGATCTTTGTAAAGAAGGTAAATCGAATGATTGAAATACACAACAACCTTGTTCAAGACTCACGAGTGAGGGTATGAATTAGCTGAAACGCCGTAAAATGTTTTCAAATGGCAATGTCAGCAATCTGAACATTGTGATGTTTAGTGCGAGGCAGAAACACCTTTAGGATCACAAAACCATGTCGCAGAATATATGAATACACGATGTTTTCCTGCTACATATATATATATTTAATAAAATACTATTCACACTTTGCTAAGGATCAAATCATGGATTCAACAGAAAATTTGTTGTGGAGTCAAATTGGTTTAAATATCTAAGCTAATTGTTAGCATGGATCCTAGGTTTCAGTATGTCACTGCATCTTGTGGATCCTATACCTGCTATTGACAGGTGTTGACTATTTGACAATGACTCGTTCCATGATTTAATCGCTGTGTATTGACAATTCAAGTTTCAGCTCTATTATCTAGCATGGATTTATCATCATTATGTAATTAACACTTCAAGTTTTCAGTTTCACTTATACTGTACTCTTAATTGTGTATTGTGATACGCAGTTATGATGTCATAGTGACAACGTCATAGTGTCAACTGTCAGTTCACCTGATGAAGGGACCTGGAATGGTCCCGAAACGTCGTGAGGGAAATAAAAAAGAAGTTTAATCCATAAAAATATCTTGGACATTATTTATACTGTTTTAAATGGATACTATTACAAATTATAAATCTACGTTCAAGTAAAGTTGTTAATTTTTGTGATCCTTATCAAAGTGTGAGCAGTATATGTAGTCTAAACCGACTGACTGACTGACTGACTGAGTTTGGTTTATTACGCCGCTTTTAGCAATATTCCAGCAACATCACGGCGGGGGACACCAGAAATCGGCTTCACACATTGTGCCCATGTGGGGATTCGAACCCGGGTCTTCGGCGTGACGAGCCAACGCTTTAACCATTAGGCTACCCCACCGCCCCCTAAACCGATATAATACAGGGGCGGTGGGCGTAGTAACACAAACGTTCGGCTAGAGCCACCTGATCAAAACTACGAGGATTTAACAGGGGCTCAGATGAGGGTTTGAAACGGATCATGTGCGACCGTCCAACACGAGCAAAGACTTGATAAATGTTTCAACAAAATCTTCACACTCAACCATGAAAACACACATAAAACTGATTGCTTACGGTTTGTGAGAAGCCCATCATAGGTTTGGGTTCGTGAGTGTTTTGAGTACATATATATTACTGTGTTTAAGCCAAGGATTTCACACAACGATATTTCTACAGGACAAACCTCTTTCTGGCATCCCGGCCACGCCACGCCTGTTAATAGACGATATCGTTTCCATGTGTAAACACACGCACACACTATTTTTTTCGTGAGCTTATTAATGGAAAATATGTATCATGTTGGGTGTCAAGGGTTAGATTATTACTTTGGTACACCGGATTTTCATATGTTTGGATCGCCCAGGATTGTGGTCATATTGACATATTTATACAGCAGTTTCAACAACGTTGCAAAGATATTCAGTTTCAAGATTGGCACTTTAAGATTGGTAATTCACACTTCCTGGGTGCATACCCTGAGTTGAAATCATTGTTAACTCCTGAGAAATGCTTATCCTCACTTGCTGACGAACACGATTTGAGAAGAATTCTATGTAAGTTTCGTTGTCTTTTACATAAGATAAATATTCCACAGTATCGGTTTGATAAAACTGCCGAGAGAATAATGTCAGTATGCAGTAAGTGCCAAATACATCAAATTGAGGATGAGTATCATTTTCTTCTTATCTGTCCCTATTATTCTGAAAGCCGCAAGAAGATTAGTCCACCCTACTATCATGTTAACCCATCAGGGCGGTGGGGTAACCTAGTGGTTAAAGCGTTGGCTCGTCACGCCGAAGACCCGACATGGTTCGAATCCCTGGTGTCCCCGGTACACTGTGTATTGCAAAAAGCCCATTTCTGGTGTCCCCCGCCGTGATGTTGCTGGAATATTGCTAAAAGCGGCGTAAAACCAAAACTGAGTCAGTCAGTTAACCCATCACGTGCTAAATATATATTATCAGTAACTGTTGTTGACATCAATTGACGAGGATCACATACTAGCTTTAAGTATCTACCTGAAACGAAACTTGCCAGTCTGAATATATCGACTCTACAGTACTCAATCCCGTTCTTCTACATTGTACACCGTAGTGCACCGTATTTCTGTATATTAAATGTACTTTAGGCCATGTGGCTGAATAACTTGTCACTGTCATTGTCACTGTCATATGTATCATGTGTTCTGTAATTTACACTCATGAACTTTCGTAAATTCATTGTGCGCTCGTGTGTTTATATCTGTACTGCCGGATATACTTCAAGTGAGTCATCCTATTTTGTATTCGGGGCATGTATTTCTATTTCTTTATAGACTTTCTACAGACAATCCCTCTGTTTCAGGTATATTCAGTAGAGTTTGATGTCTCAGCTATATTCCACAGCATGTCCCTCGTTGTTAACTTATTTTGCATTTGTGTGAGTGAGCGAATTTACGCCGTTTAGCAATATTCAAGCAATTTCACTATAGGGAACACCCGAAATGGGCTGCACACTTTGTACCTTTGTGGAGAATCGAACCTGGGCGTGACGACGAACGCCTATACCACTAGACTATCCCCGCCCCTAAATGAACTAGTAAGTATATGTTACTTATCAATGGAATCGAACTTGCAACCTGGGAAAGTTTACGTATTCAGAGGAGCTGATAAACCGCAATGGCTTCCAGAATCCCCTTTTCAAGATTTAATGCGATATATTATTATGTCTGTTTCCTTAGATTCCATCGTCTCATTCCGCAACCTTTGGGAACGTTCGTGACAAACTCGTATTGTTCCGGGACAGGCCGAATGGTGTCATCTTGTGGTTTTCGGTACGGGGAGAATGGTGACGAATGCAGCAAATCCACTATTCCGATTCGTCACTATTCGCCCCTTTCTGTAACCTCCAAGATCGGTATTTGGCTTGGTCTAGAATAACACGAGTGGGTCACGACTGCGGTTTGGAAGACAATCATTACATTCGTAGCCACCTCGTGTGATGCCGGGATATACGGAACGGGGCGAATGGTGCCGAATGCAAGCATTGTTGATAAATGTTGTTTAATATTTCTCGTTCGGTTCATGGAGAGATAAATCCATATCCCTCGAGTCTCGATGAAACAGAAAACACCCGGGGTCTTAACAATACCTCGATCTTCCCCCATGTTTATATTAACAATCAAACTTTCTGAAGTGTGTTTACACATCAGTTAACATTGTGTAAACTGGCCTTTAGATGACAAGGTCGCCGTGCCCACAGGCGTGCTATGACCAATGAAGCGTGTACAATGTCGGTATTATTCTCAGTTGGTGCACCGTACAGCATGCCATGTTATGTAAGTGTTTGTTGTATGTGAATAAAGAGTTGGAGAAGACCAGTGAAGCGTGTACAATGTCGGACTTACGTTTCAGGCCTCTCGCACACATTGGTTTCCCCAAGCCTGATGACAGCTGAAGCCCCGGTTACACACAGAAGACAAATCGCAAGCAACTGCATCTCATCAGATTTCTGAAAACACAAAGTACACAAAATTAAGATATGACATCAAAACTGTGTTGAACTTGATGCAGCTCATCACCTGTGCTCTATTCACTAAATCTAAATACATCGTTTATTAGGATGTAACGTCCTACGCCGGTAACAAACTGATGGATATAACGAACGCTTTTGTTGTATATGTTAGTCATGATGCGTACAACGAGATATTGATATATCGAACTGAAAGTAGTGCTGCTGCAAGTAGTATAACCGTGGTTTACTGTTTATAAAAGGTAAGTCCATTGTCCTGATAATTTGTCAATCCGGACGATTTCATTGGGAATGCCAAACTTAGGCGAGTTGATTAACGTCGTGACTATAATTACTGAGCTGTATAACGACATGTATTTGTGTAAATGTGGCTTCTTGTACTTGTCGAGAGCGCAAGTAGCGTTTAACATTGTTGCAATAACCAGACAGTATACTGGTGAGGCGACCACGTTCTTCTGATCTTGAAGGGGCGGTGGGGTAGCCTAGTGGTTAAAGCGTTGGCTCGTCACGACGAAGACCCGGGTTCGAATCCCCACATGGGTACAATGTGTGAAGCCCATTTCTGGTGTCCCCCGCCGTGATGTTGCTGGAATATTGCTAAAAGCGGCGTAAAACCAAACTCAGTCAGTCAGTCAGTGTGATCTTGAATGTCTTGTAACATTATGATGTAAACCTCTATTGCCGCAGAACGCGGCCGGAGAGTAAATCAAGTTGAGTCCAGTTGTGATGCACTAAAGACTTAAGTGTATATATCATCTATGTTCTTCACCTGGTTCAGAATGCTCTTCTATCAAGAGACAGTAAACATAAATTCAAGAAGATCCACGAGAAGCTTCTTAACCTCTGGACACAGTACCCAGACAAGGAACTCTCTACAAGGTCATTCCTGTCCAAGGCAACTACTTGCTAACGGCACTGAAGGACTTCGCCCGATCCAACACAACGAGAAAAGACTTTGGGTGAACGTGTTTGGGGTGAAACGACCCGTTACTCTTTTAACAAGGGTCGTCATTTGTCTCCCTCTTGGTATGACGCGGCCGGGAATCGAACCATCATCAGATTAGCATCTGTGATTAACGACCCGCCATTGGGTGGTCACTGCAAATATGACACTATTTATCGTGTACACCTGTCCGAGACATATCGAGCTCGTAAAAATATGACCAGGTAAACAGATTATGTCCGTGAGAACATACCGACCTGAACATATTGTAAGACGTTCATCTGCCTTTAAAAGCAGGCAGGATAGGGAACTCCGGCAGACAGTGGGCAGAGCTCGGACAGACCAGCAGAAGGCACGTCAGGTACGTTCATCTGCCTTTAAAAGCAGGCAGGATAGGGACCTCCGGCAGACAGCGGGAAGAGCGCGAACAGACCATTAGAAAGCACGTCAGGTACGTCCATCTGCCTTTAAAAGCAGGATGGGGAGCTCCGGCAGACAGCGGGAAGAGCGCGGACACTGAACACGTCTACGTCCATCTGCCTTTAAAAGCAGCTAGCTGACAGCAAGAGCGCGGACACACACGCAGGTACGTCCAGCCTGTCACTTCGCCGCCACCTGCTGCCCAAGTGTCAGCCTGACTTCGCCGCCTCCGTCGGACTGTAAACTGTGTGTAAATCTGTTCACACTGCCTCACACAGTTGTACTGCGAGAATAAAAACGCCCATTCTATGTACGCCATTACGCCTCGTATTGTTTCAAGACAGGAGCGCCGATGGCGTTACACACGACACAAATGAGATTATCATTTACCTTTTTCTTCTCACCCGAATAGATTCCAAACACTTTCATGCGGGTGGTGTAAAGAGCGAAATTATAGTCAGTGCCATCCAACTACGGCATAAACGGTATTCACTCAATCTCTCACTCAACTTGCCTCCAGACGATATCATTTTTTTCCTTTTTTATTCTCCTTTTTCGGTTTTGCTCTTTAAGTTTGAGTTATTGTCTGTGTTGCATGATTGATAGCTCTCACTATGGCGACATGTAAGATGTACAATGGTAGTAAGTCGTGGATGATCAATCATGGGGTGTAATCTATTTAATTGCATTACTGATGGGACGATTAACTGACATCCGCACAAAGACATTATTTTAAATAGTTATATGAGAGGTAGCGTAATAAAAAAACAACGTTTAAAAATACTGATTAATATCACCAGATATATGAGTGAGTGAGTGAGTTTAGTTTTACGCCGCACTCAGCAATATTCCAGCTATATGGTGGCGGTCTGTAAATATTCGAGTCTGGGCCAGACGATCAAGTGATCAAGAGCATGAGCATCGATCTGCGCAACTGGGAACCGATGACATGTGTCAACCCAGCCAGGGAGCCTGACCACCCGATCCCGTTAGTCGCCTCTTACGACAAGCATGGGTTACTGAAGATCAATTCTAACCCGGACCTTCAAGTGTACAGGTTCAGATGAAAAACAGGTAGTCTAAGTTATAATTAAACTCGCTCAGCTGCATGGAAAATGCCACCCCCTGTCTGAGAAAACGGTGTAAAAGAATTGTCGGTAATGATTGCCTTGGGAACTAGTTGTAAACCGTAAGAGAGCGTGTTGACGTTAACCAGTGGTTAATAACGTGAGCATAAATTTAGATTAACATATGTCCTAAAAATGTTAACTATTGTCGTGAAAATATAAAAACTAGACATACTATGCCTATTTGCATAATTATCCTGTATTTAGATCGGTTGGGCGGTTGCATGTGTTGTTATCAATGCCAACACACCGTCACTGCTATGTATAATATATCTTTTTGTCACTTTGAACAATATTCCACATATGGCATATCCCACCGGATACCCATTCACTGCTGGGTGAACAGCTGCAGATATTTACTTATGGAAATTGGAAACAGACAATTTATTTTGACAAATGAGAGACCATATGTGTGCTCCGTTGTTGGGCGGGACTGAAGTCCCAGAAACTCTCCAGACTATTCCAGCAATATCACGGCGGCGGACACCAGAAATTGGCTTCAAATATTGCACCTATGTGGAGAATCAAACATGGGGTTTGGTGTGACGGGCAAACGCTTGAACCACTTGGCTAACCCTGCGTTTCCAACTCCTCTTTGACAGTAGCAGTTTTAATCATGTGTGGAGTGCACGGAAAGGCTTATTTAGGCCTGTAGGTTCTGATTATAGAACAAACACGTTGAGAAAAGTCTGGTCACCTCCTATGCAAATTTTAGTGAAGCAATGACTAAATGCTAAGCGATCACTGCGCCGGAGTGTGAGAACTTTTGTTTCTTATGACATGTATATTTCGTTTCGGGATGTAGTACAAGCGTTTTTACATGAACCTCACCCTCCGCCCACGTTAAGAGCTGTAAACACGCCTAGGGGTGAGTGTCAAACTGCTCGCTCCTGGCAAGGCAGAATTTATCACTTGCCAAGCGGTTGGTGCGGTAGAGCATCTAAAAGACTTATGTACCCTCAACTGACGTCACGGGTCACATGAGTCACGAGTCACATGTTGTTCATGTTCCACATGTCTTCACAATATACGATGACACGAGAATATATGAAGCCTTTCACGGATGCAGAGGGAAGGTATGGAACACAGTAAGGGCCGTTCTCGCCATCTCGCAGGCTTGACCTTTGAAGCATACTCCTTACGTTTATGCCAAAGTATAAGAATGCGGGATCGTGGACATATTGTCAAATCTCGCGACGCCTTTATTCTATAAGCAGGCCTCTCTGTCTGTATCAAGAGCATCGCCTTTATCTCGTATTCACGTGGAGATATCCCTAAAATTATTCCATAAGTAGGCCTCTGTAGTGAGTGAGTTTAGTTTTACGCCACACTCAGCAATATTCCATCTGTATGGCGGCGGTCTGTAAATAATCGAGTGTGGACCAGACAAACCAGTGACTAACACCATGAGCATCGATCTGTGCAATTGGGAACCGATGACATGTGTCAACCAAGTCAGCGAGCCTGACCACCCGATCCCGTTAGTCGCCTCTTTCGACAAGCATAGTCGCCTTTTATGGCAAGTATGGGTTGCTGAAGACCTATTCTACCCCGGATCTTCACGGGTCATAGGCCTCTGTAGTTATCTCAAGAGCATCTTCTCGATCTCACATTCACTTGGAGATGTCCCTAACAGTATTCCATACGTAGGCATCTGTAGCTGTCTCAAGAACGTCCTCTTAGTCTCGCATTCACGTGGCGATGTCCCGGACATAATTCCATAAGTAGGCAGCTGAAGCTGTCTCAAGCATGTATGTGCGTGTGTGCGTGTGCGTGTGTGTGTATGTGTATCCCGAGAAGACCAAGTTCAACATTTCAACCTAAATGTTCACAATGCAGTCAGTGCACATGAGATAACAGCAGGTGTGCTATTATCAGCATGGTCATGTCACGTACGGGTCAGCTATCTGACATTGTAGTTCGAGAATGGCTGGTCCATCTCTGAAGAAAGGCTGGTGGACTGACCATACGTGTATCAACACTACAGGGGCGCGGCAGTCTGACACTGAGTTGGCTGGCTGTCAAAGTACAAAGCTTTTAAATGAGTAGCCTGGGGGAACGGCTTGGTAGGTTTGGATGGTCCCACGCCTGTCGTTGCGGCCTGATCAGCATGGCTTTTATGTCACTGTGAAGCAGCATGTCGTAAAGCGCTGTGGACCTCGGATGGACGTTTTAAAGACCTACAGAGATCTCAAACCAATGGTACCTCGGTAAAAGCTCTACATTTATCTTTGGATGAAAGGCAATGTGCTGTATGTAAGCTTCCCAATAGATAGGGAACTTTAAATTGTTGGGAAAGTAAGGCAGTTAAGTCTGAAGAAAGTCTCATGGTTGTGGACAGGTGACAGTCTGTTATTAAAAGGAATTACAGCTATCCAAAGAAAGGTAACAATCCCGGTAAAACAGCCGACATTTAAAACATAGTACGCCTATGGAAATCGCAGGAAGTTGAACATAGAATGTTCTACGAGACTATAACCGTCCTAGCCCGTCCACCGCATGTGCCTATCACAAATATTTGGACAGAGGATCAACTTCAACCAGGCTGTAGATGACTTAACAGGCTAGAAAATGTTTGTGATGCAAAATAGTTTCCTCATCTACCTGGTAAGAACTAGAAAATGTTTGTGATGCAAAATAGTGTTCCTCATCCAGTGAGTGGTAAGAGTTTAGTTTTACGCCGCTTTTAGCAATATTCCAGCTATATCACGGCGGGGACACCAGAAATGGGCTTCATATATTGTGCCAATGGGGGAATCGCAGGTCTTCGGCGTGACGAACGAACGCTGTAACCAGCTACCCCACCGCCCCTTCGCTTGACGTTGGTTGGTTTGGTTGCTTTGGTTGTTTAACCCCGCACTCAGCAATATTCCAGCTATATGGCGGCGGTCTGTAAATAATCGAGTCTGGACCAGACAATCCCGTGATCAACAGCCTGAGCATCTGTCTACGCATTTGGGATACGATGACATGTGTCACCCAAGTCAGCGAGCCTGACCACCCGATCCCGTTAGTCGCCTCTTACGATAAGCATGGGTTGCTGAAGATCAATTCTAACCCGGATCTTCACGGGTCACGTAGCTTTAGATTATAAAGAAAGTAAAGTGGTCAAGCTTGACAATGAGTTGGGAACTTTGGATTACAAGAAAAACAAGGTAGTCAAGCTTGACAATATGTAGGCAGCTTTACATTTGGGAAAACATAGCCTTACAACGCTCTTCATACCGATTACATGAGTTCTATACTCAACAGTAAAATCAAATGCGCGAAGTTCACTTTTGGCTTGTACAATACGGTTGGAAACAAGCTACGCCCAGATGATTAAATTGCTTGACAGGACTGAAACCCAATTTAACCACAGAATATTTACGCAATACCGCCCGATAAGATACAACACGGTTTGAGGTTGCTTTGACTTTCAAGGTCAGGGCGGGTTCCATCAAACGAGATCCTACAACAATGATAAAATTGAGACAAAAAACAGACAGCCTTCCGGAGCTTGAAAACTTCGTGACTGCATTGTGCAACACAAGGCATAGATTTCACCCGCTTCTTGACAAAGCATCTGACCTGTATAGAATTTAAGTGCATGCATGGTTTACCAAGCGGGTTGTTCAGGGAATTTACGCCGCTGTAAGCAATGATCCGGTTATATAATGTCGGTGAATGTTATTGGCAGACACAGATGGTTATTGGCTGTGCATAATTGCGCCTATCACCGTGAGTAATACCCAATGCTATTTAGAAAGTGGTCAAATGTAACATGTCTTATATTTGGGACTACACTTTCTTAGTAAAGTACAGATTCTAGTACTTTTGTTGGGTTGAGTACCATCCGGGATTCGAACCCACACCCTCAGAGTCAGGCGCCTAATCGCCAGCACACAAAGTCAGCCACCGCGGCTATCACCGTGAGTTCGAATTCAAAGTTCGCCTGATGTTTCTGGGTGTGTCAGAGCCCGTGGTGGCTTAAAAGTAATTTTACAGTTAAGATCGCTTTGTTGAATAGGTGTCACGTCTGAATCCGCCTTTATACCCTGTAAAATGTAGTCATGTCGGCTGGAATATGGGTTTGTTCAAAGTTATTGCCTTGTTGGCTGGTGGGTTTGTTGTTTAACGCCGCACTCAATATTCCACCTATATGGCGCCGCCGCTAAATAAAATACATAGTGCTGAGTGCGGTGTTAAACAACAAACAAACAAGCAAACAAACGACAGTAAATACAAGGGTCATTTTAAAAACATTTCGATGATGTGAATAGAGACAAAATGAAATTGTTTTCCAGAAGCTCAATAAAAGGATACTTTCTATGCTTGACGAGTTCCATTATCGCCGGTACCATAAACTCTATGCAGCAAACACCCCACACCCCACCCCCACCCCCTTCTCAACCCCAACAACCCGTGAAGATCCGGGTTAGAATTGATCTTCAGTAACCCATGCTTGTCGTAAGTGGCGACTAACGGGATCAGGTGGTCAGGCTCGCTGACATGTTTTTGACACACGTCATCACATCCCAACTGCGTAGATCGATGCTTATGTTGTTGATCACGGGATTGTCTAGCCTGGACTATTTACAGACCGCCCCCATACAGCTGGAATATTGCCGGTGCGGCCTAACACTAAACTCACTCACTCACTCAATCCCAACATTCCCACTCTGTACACACAGAATGTGGGTCAATCGAAACCAAGAATCCCAGTTACCCTTCTGAACAACAACAGTTCACATGAACAGAGGGGCACGTATTCAGCGACTGATATTTGCTTTAGATTTTGGTTGAATGCACACGGGTGTGTAGCTCAAGCCACCCTCGATATGTATTGCTGTCACTGGCCAACAGAAGGAACAAGTACATATATTTCTGTTGTGTAGTCACGTTAGCTTTCAAACATGAACATGCTTAATCGGGCTTGGAATGTAACTATAATACTGATCTCATGTTCACCTTCTCTACGTATTGCCTCGGACGGTGTAGGAAATAACAATGGGGAATATTAACGAGTCAACAGGAAACTAAGGAGGTGAGGTGAGGTGAAATTGGGTTTAACGTCGTGCTGGAGAATATTTCGCTCATATGACGACGTGCATGCGTGTGTATGTGTATGTGCGGCTGCTTGTACTAGCCCAGACTTAAGCTGGTTTTATAGTGCTAGCCCACTGAGATACCATGCTGCAGTGAAGCATGAATACCCCACTCAGACACATTATACTGACTCCGAGCTGACCAGTCCTTGTTGTACCCATTAATGCCGAGCGCCAGGCAGGGACCAACAAGTGCCATATTTTAACGTCTTTTGGTATGACGCGGTCGGGGATCGAACCCGCGACCTTCCGCTCTCCGGGCGGACGCTCTAACCACAACACCACGGAGGCGGTGGAAACTAATGAACATAAATAGTACATATGATATACCCTGAAGTTGAAATAGAAACGCTTAGGAGGGAGATTCGTGTTATGACATCTTGTGGATTTCGTTGCACGTGTAGTAGCACTGTGCATTGCTGAACTCTGAATATTTTAAGATTGTGTGAATTTAGTTTTACGCCGCTTTTAGCGATGTTCCAGCAACATCACGGCGGGGGACACCAGAAATGGGCTTCACACATTGTGCCCATCTGGGGAATCGAACCCGGGCCTTCGGCGTGATGAGCCAACGCTTAACCACAAGGCTACCCAACCGCTCCGAATATTTTCAGAAACTACAGCCGTAACGCTTCGACGTTAAGACTGGTTGTCATTAAATGAATAAAACTAGTTGCAAGAGAAGAGAATCGATCAGCACAGTCAAACAATCATCAGTGATCTGTGGTATTAAATATGCACGACATTGATTATTCACTAAAGACGTGTGAAGGCTATCGTTATCTACCTGCTTGCATACGTCACATGATAATTCCCCACCGCACAACGGCAGGAGCAACCCTAGGAGTATCAGGGTCGGTCTGTCAGTTGTCTTACGAATTATTCGAACTATGAATGAAAATAGAATTTTTGACCAAGCAAACAAGCAGTTGATATTATGAGCAATGTTTCTTACATTCAAGGTGTGTCCGCCCAATTAAGTTTACAAGACGCCCAACAAACGCTAAGTTTATCGATCGGTATTAGCAATATTCCAACCATACGACGACTTGGAGTTCTGGGAATGGTTAGAAACAAGTTAAAAGGGTGAGGAATCGAACTCAGAACTTTGATGTGACCTGACCCATGAGTGATAAACGCGTACTGTAGATCCCTACCCTGCTGACTTTGAGACCTGACGATAGGCCACCTAAAATACATTTCTGGTTTCTCAGTACTTTTTTTTTTAAAAATATTGTGCAGATTTTAGTTTATTTTTGAATATTTTTTTCCTGATTTTTTATACAATGTTAGTCTAAAACTTGGAATGTCGGAAGCTAGGACGAATTTCGGAAGTCTGCTGGCTTTATACACGCAAATTTACCAGTGCAATTTTTATTTTATGTTAAATTAGAGTCGGGCTAAATTCTAAAGGTCGGGCAGTAATGGAAAACAAGAAATTATTTCGATGTGGTCTAACTGTTGAAAATTCTCAATCTATGTGAAGACGATGAGTGAGTGAGTTGGGTTTTACGCCGCTTTTAACAATATTCCAGCAATATCACGGCGGGGGACACCAGAAATGGGCTTCACATATTGTACCCATGTGGGGAATCGAACCCGGGTTACAGCAAAAAATGAAAATAATTCTACACTGCTTGCTTAAAAAACTTTTGTATTTCTTTTTTCTTTTTCTTTAGAAAAACTTGGGGTAGACTTTTTTTCGTCATTTTTTCATGAAAAATAGAAACAACTTGGGTATTTTTGACTACTATTAACTCAATATGGAAAAGGCCAATTGTCATGAGAAACGTCTTGGCGTTCACGTTAATGACACCATTATATCTACACTCTGTATACCATACGTGTTTAATATACATGATCAGTAAATGAGGATTTTATGACAATTTTATGGTGTCAAAGGTTTATATGTACGCATCGTGTGCCATATCTGTTAAATATACAGATTTTGACAATTTTCCTGGTTTATACATATAATGAGATGACAGCGTGCATGAGATGACACACATTCTGTACAGGAGAGGTGAGTCAGGTCACATGTCTCATCACTCATCCAATCAAAAGCGATCATTACAACTGTTATGTTTATTGCGCCTTTAATAACGTCGGCACATTGTCATGTGGGTGGTGATATATGCTGACTCGTGTTAGTGCGTGTTGGGTGAATATTGTTTACTGCCGCAGTCAGAAAGTTTCCTGCTGTACTAGTTTCTCCAAGAGAGGGAGAGACAAGGAAAGAGAGGGGGGAGAGAGAGACACAGAGAGAGAGGTGGGAGACAGAGAAAGAGAGACAGAGAGGGACAGAGAGAGACAGCGACAGAGACGGAGAGACAGAGAGGAGGGGAGATAGAGAGGGGGAGAAAAGACAGACATAGAGGGAAGAGAGAGACAGAGAAGGGGGTAGAGAGACAGAGAGAGGGAGAGACAGAGAGAGGAGGGATACAAAGAAAGAGAGAGGGAGATGAAGGAGAGACAGAGACAGACTGGCAGAGACAGAGAGGGGGAGATAGAGAGGAGGGAAAGACAGAGGGAGAGAGAGGAGGGGAGATAGAGAGAGGGGCAGAAAAAGAGAGAGACACATAGGGAGAGACAGAGAGAGGGGTAGAGAGAGAGAGAGAGAGAGAGAGAGAGAGAGAGACAGGGACAGCGAGAGAGGTGGGAGACAGAGAAAGAGGGGACAGAGACAGAAAAAGACAGACAGGAGGAGATAGAGAGGAAGGGAAAGACAGGGACATAGAAGGAGAGACAGAGAGCGGGGTAGAGAGACAGAGAGGGAGAGACAGAGAAAAGGAGAGAAAGACAGAGACAAAGGGAGAGAGAGGAAGGGAGATAGAGAGGGGAGGAAAGACAGACAGAGCGGGAGAGAGAGATGGGAAAGAGAGAGACAGAGAGGGGGTAGAGAGACAGAGAGAGGGAGAGAGAGAGGGGGGAGACACAGAGAGAGAGGTGGGATACAAAGAAAGAGAGACAAGGAGATGGGGAGAGAGACAGACAGACTGGCAGAGACAGAGAGGGGGAGATAGAGAGAAGGAGGGAAAGACAGAGACAGAGGGAGAGAGGAGGGGAGATAGAGAGAGGGGCAGAAAAAGAGAGAGAGAGACAGAGAGGGAGAGAGAGGGTAGAGAGACAGAGAGAGGGGAGATAGAAAGAGAGAGACAGAGACAGCGAGAGAGGTGGGAGACAGAGAAAGAGGGGACAGAGACAGGAAAAGACAGACAGGCGCAGATAGAGAGAGGAAGGGAAAGACAAGGACAAAGAAGGAGAGACAGAGAAAGGGGTAGAGAGACAGAGATAGGGGAGAGAAAGAATGGAAAGAGGGAGAGACAGAGAGAGGAGATAGAGAGGGAGGGGAAGACAGATATAGAGGGAGAGACAGAGAGAGGGGAAGAGAGACAGAGAGGGAGAGAGACAGAGAGAGGGGGAGAGAGAGACAGTAAGAGGGAGAGACAGAGACAGACAGGGAGAGAGAGGGGGGGTAGAGAGAGAGAGGGGGAGAGTCAGTCCTTTGTATTGTAGCTGTCGGTCAAATCATTGTCAGCACATTTTGCATCGAACTAAACTAGTAATGCCAGTAACAAAGATGAATGTAGGCTTACTGCGCCCATAATTTAAGATATTACATCTTACAACCAACGTCCCTAGTGAGTGTGTTGGGTCTTGCGCCGCTTTTAGCAATATTCCAGCAATATCGCGGCGGGGGACACTAGAAATGGGCTTCAAACATTGTACCCGTGTGGCGTGGCGAGCGAACGCTCTAACCGCTAGACTACCCCACCACCCCTTACGTTCCTAGTCATTGGTGCACCACAACATTTAGTCATGTCGCTCTCATGTCGACAATGACGATGGGAACAAAAGTAACAAGCGTTTCCAGCTAAAGAATGTAATATTTATAACATATTTACTACTTTTAATTTTTGGTCACATACGAGATGCCTGAAATCACTGGTGTCTGCTCAATCACCCAATGATTGATATTGTGATATCTTCACACATTGTACCCATGTGGGGAATAGACCATGCGTCTTCCGCGTGAACACTTTAACATCCAGGCTACCCCACCGCCCCTTCAGCTATGAGTTTGTGAGTGAGATTAGTTTTGCCTTGCTTTTAGCAATATTCCAGCAATATCACGGAGGGGGACACCAGAAATGGGCTTCACACATTGTACCCATGTGGGGAATCACACCCGAGTCTTCGGCGTGACGAGCGAACGCTTTAACCACTAGGCTACCCCAGCGCCCCCTCAGCTATGAAATCACGATGTCACACTGCCCTGATCGTGACTAACTTGTAAATTGACGCCGCATTTCCAGTTCGTATTTCACCGCTCCATTTCGTACATATTATTAAACTGAAAAACCCGTCTCTACGCTATGTCATGTGGTCGACGAGCACTGACGAGACGGTAAACTGCGCAGTGAACATCTTTCATCTTTGAACCAGCATAACTTGTTTATTTCGATAAAAATCGCGTTTGCCCAGGTTTGAAAACTATGAATTATGGCCGTCGTTAAAACGGCTGATCACTGAAGCTTTGATGTTGTAGAATGTCGTCGGGGATGACGGCAAATTGAGATGTCCTGTTCCTGAGTGTCTACCATTATAGTCCACGGAGCAAAACCAGGTTTAAATTGGTCCCTACGTTCCCATAATAGGCCTGTTACCATCTTTAATTCGTATAATTAATCTTAATAAAAATCATTTTATTGGTTGGACAAACATTTCCAACTTCTAAATTTCTGTAATTCTTGAAAGAAATAGAAACATCTTAATTGACATTTGCACTGCAGCTCTCCTTCATAGAGAAGGAGTGGGTTTAGCTTTACGCTGCTTTTAGCAATATTCCAGCAATATCACGGAGGGGACACCAGACATGGCCTTCACACATTGTACCCATGTGGAGAATCGAACCCCGGACTTCTGCGTGGTGAGCGAACGCTTTAACCACTGGGCTACCCCACCGCCCGAACGATAGATAGACAATGTGCCAGCAGTAGTATTCGACTACACAGCAAACTATGGTCGTAATGAACACAAAGGGACAAAGCAAATGGAACAGTTCGTTATATCCGTCAGTTCGTTATAAGTGAGTGAGTATGGTTTTACGCCGTTTTAAGCAATATTCCAGCAATAGCAGGGCGGGAGCGCCAGAAAAGACTTCACTCATTGTACCCATGTGGGGAATCGAACCCGGGTCTTCGGCTTGACGTGCGAACGCTTTCACCACTAGTCTACTCCACCGCCCCTGTTCGTTGTAAACCTAGTTTACTGTATTGTCCGGATGGCTCAAAAGCTGACCGATGAATTGCGATCTAACTCGAAGACTGAGAAACATATAATACTCAATGAATTGTCGATCATAATAAAAACATCAGACCAACTCTGTGAGATTTTTGCAGAATGTATGTCCTAAAAAAAAAAAGTTGTTTGACAATCTAAACAAAAACTCAAAGAATTGGTCTGATGTTTTTATTATGATCAGCGTTTCATTGAGTATTATATCTTTTTTTTTCAGTTTTTGAGTTAGATTGCAATTCATTGGTCCGCTTTTGAGCCAAACGGACTATACATATAAATTCAAAAGCTGAGGTGTAACCGAAACTGCTTTTCTATTCGTAAATGCCTACCTCCACAACGTTTTGCATGTTTTGGAACAATTATCGTTGATAAAGATTGATTGATTGATCAACAGCGCTTTTCGACTATATGAAAATGTCTGTAGCCTCGATTATCCAGAATATTATATTTCCATTCTATTACGATGAATGTCCCTTGACTAATCGCCACCGTAGCCTCGTTTTGAGAACGAGTCGTTTAGCTTGACACTAAGAATAGCTGTCCAATCACATTACACACAGGAACGAAAGAAATTGACTACGTTTTTGATAGGACCTATAGTCTGTTTGCAGTGAAAACGTACCAATGAATTTCACCTTAAACAAAAAAGTAAATCAAATTATGTGAAATTAAGATTGCGAATCCTCATATTTTTACTTGCCAAATGAACATTTAAATCTCATAATTTATTCAACTTAGGATAAAAGTTGTTTAACAAACGATCATAGGTTCAAATCGCGATTATTGGTTTGTATTACAAGGGGGTAAGCGCAGTAGATGGAACAGTGAAACAAATGCACGTGCGGTACGTGATGAGCGTGAACTTGTTCTCGGTGTTTCCTCTAATGTGCATACCCCTTGTAATACAAACCAATAATAGCGATTTGAAACCATGATCGTTCGTTAAACAACTTTTATCCTAAGTTGAATAAAAGTCTGAGATTTGAATGTTCAATGGGCAAGGTAAAATTATGAGGCTTCGCAATCTTAATTTCGCTTTAATAGATTTACTTTTTTATTTAGAGTGAAATTCATCGGTACGTTTTCACTGCAAACAGACTCAAGTTGGTGATGGAAACATGGATTCGTCATCACTCGCCCATTTCCGTAACCTCCAAACAGAATCACACGTGTAATGGGAATGGGAAATACGCTTTATTTGTTTGTTGTTTGTTGTTTGTTGTTTAACAGCAATATTCCAGCTATATGAAGGCGGTTTGTAGGTAATCGAGGCTGGACCAGAACATCCAGTGATCAACAGCATGAGGAAATATGGTGTCAAATGTATCCAGGATGTTTATTAGACTGCAGAAATGATGAACTAGATAAACCAGGAATTATTTCTGTCCCTATTTAAATTTAAAAAGGATTTCCCTTTACTTTTCAGACCCGTGAAGATCCGGGTTAATATTGGTCATCAGTAACCCATGCTTGTCGTAAGAGGCGACTAACGGGATCGGGTGGTCAGGCTCGCTGGCTGGGTTGACACATGTCATGGTATCCTAATTGCGTAGAAGGATGCTCATGCTGTTGATCACTGGATTGTCTGGTCCAGTCTCGATTATTTACAGAACGCCGCCATATAGCTGGAATATTGCTAGTTAAAGTGCGGCATTAAACAAACAAACAAACAAACTTAATTCGACACAAGGACGCAAAACAAAACTCACTCACTATATTTTCCGTATGCAAATCTTACTTTCACTTTACAACACGGATATATCACCATCTGTCCCGGATACGCATATGCACCAATCCCGATGTCTTGTCACCTTTGGTCATGTATGTAACAATGTCAGCAAATTTGTTAAAAATATGTTGATGTTCACTGATACAAATTATTCTCGGGAGAGTAAGTGCGTCCTTAAGACCTGGGATTTTTAATGCTCGGTGTTACTACGCATGGGGCACTGTTGTGTCTTGTTTTGATCTTTGTACAGGACATCCTTGATGATCAGCCAAAAGTTACTATTTTACCGCCCATACCCATGAGAATAAATTCAAAATGAAACCATGACTGGAATGATGTAGCAAATCTGGATGTAAGTAATGCCCTGTGCTCATTTTGGTTAGTTTTGTGGGGCGGGAGTTTGTTGGGGGAGCTATTTAGTTTTACTTATTGGTCAGGGGTACAATCTGACACATGGCTGGTGTTTTCCATTACATGTATTTTCTGACAGATCAATTTTGAACTCTTACAATCAAATTTATCGTGTATAAATTCACGAAAGAGCAAAGCAGCTTCGTACTACCAATCTGAGATGTTCGGATGGAATTCAAACAAAGGAAGGTAAGGGTTGAAACTGTGGACGAGACAAGGCATAACTCATCTGGACCGACGTTCACCTCAAAAGCCATACAACGAGTGTGCACCAACGGGGTGTTCTCAGTTTTTTTGGGGGATTAATGGATTAGGGCTGGGGGATGCTGAAATGTGTTCACCAATTAAGGGTGCAGCTGAAGGTCCCCAGCTTCGTGAACTGTTGTCACCTGATGAGCGAATTGTGATTAATGAGTGTCACGAACATAAATATTAACTCAATCTATAACAATAATTTGATTAAAATCAATGAGTTTGATGAATTTGTGAACAATTACTCAATTCATTAGACGACTTTGATTTAAAGCAGTCAATGGGGCGATAAAACAGACTGGCATCTTCAGTTCCCATGTCAACATGGCAAACGTCGATGTTCAGATACCTCAACTGCTCAACAAATGGTTGGAAAAATAATAATAACAAATGGTTGGAAAAATAACAAATGGCTCTTTGTTGGTGTGGGAATAAACACGACAAAGGCCTTCGTTTCAAATCCACTTAATCCACGAGTCCTTCGCGTGTAACCACCACGGACATTTATATGTAAAGGTGATTCATTAGCACATGCTTGCGATACAGTCAGCGCAGTACAATGGACTTTGCCTTCACCAAAGACTGGTTTATGATTATGGAAATGTTTTGTCGGTTTTATTATGTATATTTATCAGCGAATCTCGCGAATTTGGCAGTTGGACGTCAAGCTGATTAATAACTGCTTTCACTAGAAGTCTCTCAGTCGTGGGAAACGCTCATTAGTATGTATAGGGCATCTGTTTGTATCTTTCGGGGACCAGTAAAGCCATAACTCAATGTTAAGTTTTTGACTGTGCTCTTTGCTAGACTTCATATTATGGATATCGCAACGAAAATGCTTTTGGATTGCAATTGTAATAGCGTAACGCGTAGTAGTTGACGATTTAAATAAGACCCATGTGTTTTTATTGCAAGTGAGAGAGAGAGAGAGAGAGAGAGATTTAACACACACACACACACATATTACACATTCATACACACACATGAACGTACACACACACACAAACATGTACGTATACATAAACACACGCACACACAAATAAACAAACACAAACACACCCATGCATACATACAATGTACTCAAATTCGTTCTGAAGAACATGTCCGGAAACTATCTGAATATGTGTATGTCGATACGAGTCAACGGTAATACTACCATATATGCACGCACATAGATGCACATAGTCCGTACAATGATTCATTGATCTCGACTTCTGTTAATCAGGATTATAAGGTGCATTTAAATCAAAACAACTTTCATAATCCATAGACGCATCACGAAAGAAGTATATTCCTGCGGTTTGAATGTTGAGTGAGTGAGTATGGATTTACCAATGTGTACCCATGTGGGGAATCAAACCCTGGTCTTCAGCGTGACGAGAGAACACTTTAACCATTAGGCTACCCCACCGCCCCCTTTTGAATCTTAAAGCATGACCCATAGTGACACCAGCGAAGATCAACATGTGGATTTTTAGTGAATGAATTATTAGTTTTCCTGAATCGAGATCGCTCCAAACTTAAATCCAAACACGAGAATCATTTCTAATATCCTATAATTACGTGCTTACGGTTTAGAAAATATGATTAAAATAATAAGTCATATGCTGTCCCCTAACATCAGACCTTTACCAGTTCTTTAGCTACTCGTGTTTCATGTCACTATATACGAGATACCAGTGCATTTGTTACACCTTTGTTGTTGGTCCTGTTCATAAAGTGAGTGAGTGACTTTAGTTTTACGCCGCTTGTAGCAATATTCCAGCAATATCACATATGGGGACACCAGAAATGGGCTTCACACATTGTACCCATGTGGGGAATCGAACCCGGGTCTTCAGCGTGACGAACGAACGCCTTAACCACTGGCTAACCAATCGCCCCTGTTCCTAAAGAAATATTACAGTTTGACCCAGTGTTCTGTGTCGAGAGCTTCGGTGGCGCCCAGGAGTTCCTTTTGTGTTCTCATCCTATGAGCGTACGTCGAGGAAATATGGGGGTTCCCCTTAATGTCTAGTGTGATATGACTGAATAGTCTTCAAAGATGAGTTAGAATTCACCCGGAAAACCCAGACATGTCAAACTCAACGAACCGCACCGTTTAACACAAAGATTCACGCAACATATTATCTCAATGTGATCTATTCTGATTCCTTATCTGAGCTTTTGTCATGTAAATCTAGCCTGCTTCTTTTGATTGTGTATCACGGTCTCAACAAGGAAATGATTTCCGAATTACCACAAAACACGCCAGCAAGCCGATCACGGGACAAGTTAATAATGTTCAAATTAAAGTAGGTAGATAAATAAAAGGATCAAAATCCTTCAAGGAGAAATGGCGACTGAAAAACAAAGCCGATTGCACGATTCCGCTTAAATCAGGATAATGGGCTTGTGTTATGAATCACAATCACATGATGAGCCGAGAAAATATCATAACTGTCACAAACACATGCAAAGGCAAGGACCACTACACACAGATGACTCCCAAACCTAGGACAGACACAAAATGTATCTTTTTGTTGCCAAAACTGGCAATCATATGCGATATTGCAGAAGCAATATCTCCAAGGAAACGATTGGCAGACTATTGTGATGTCATCAAGTACCATGACGTCATAACCAAATGACATCACTAACCTATGTATTCTTGATATTAGTCACTACTGTGTACAAATTTGTAAACGTTTTCGGGCTGTAGAGAGAATTTCGCTCGTCGACATAATTGTAAAACACCTTGGCAAGTTTCAGTGGTAATTGACATCCGAAGACCCGAGGGTGAGATGCTCTCTGCTCCTGAACCCTCCTTCACACACACACACACACACACACACACACACACACACACACACACACACACACACACACACACACACACACACACACACACACACACACACACACACACACACACACACACACACACACACACACACACACACACACACACACCAGAGCCTTATTTCACACCCTGGTTCAACACTACGACCATTATATATTTTCAAGACAATTAGGGGCGGTGGGGTAGCCTAGCGGTTAAAGCGTTCGCTCAACATGCTGAATACCCGGCTTCGATTCCCCACATCAATGTGTGAAGCCTATTTCTGGTGTCCCCCGCAGTGATGTTGCTGGGATATTGCTAAAAGCGACGTAAAACTAAACTCACTCACTCACCCGATCGGGGAGGTGGGTTAGCCGAGTGGTTAAGTTTGGCTCGTGACGCCAAAGGCGCGGGTTCTATTGCCCACTTGGGTACAATATGTGAAGCCCATTTCTCACTTATTCTTGAAAGACAATTAGCTTGCCAAGCGAACAATTATCCAATAATTTTCCAATTTTTCTGAAACAAGTTGTTTTTGTTTATGTGGTGTGTTTTGTTGTGTGTGGTTTTTGTAGTTCTCCCCAGAACATCAAACTTTTTTCCCCTAGCTGTCTGCTTACTGAAACTCAAACAGCTGAAAATAATCATCTCGAAGTTCTTTGTCTCGAGTATAGGACACATTTTAAGACACAGTAGCTTCTCTGGGTCATTGATTATCAGAAATGTTCAGAGTTTTCGCGTTAAACAGATGCAGCTCTACAAATCTCAGCATAGCATTAGCTGTATAGTTTGGCATGAAATGCATGTGGACCCGGTTTTTTGTAAATATCTCTTCATCCAATGACCCAATCGATCTCAAACTGTGCAAGTGGATGTTTTGTCAGACAACCTAATCACATTGTAAATCACCGATTTTATGCATTTGTATTAAAGAATCTGTCTATGTAACTGTCAACAAAATAAACAGCAGAACGCAGACGGCTTGCAGAGGGAGGGAGCCAATGACCTGTAACAGCGGCAGTGTTGGGTCATAAAGGTCAACGTTCGTCAATGTAGGTCAGCTATGCTGATGACCCTGATGTAAAAAGAATCTAACTTTGGATTGGTTGTTGGTTTATTTTTCACAATTTTTAGCACGATGTTCTTTTTCCACGTTGACCCTGGCTCGCATCTCTCGCCTACCCATAGTGCAATGTTGTCTTAACAATACCTTTTTGGTTAGACTCTGGCTAAGTGAGAGTGAACCTTCAGCAGAGCTGGGACAATATCGACTTGCCATGTCAATTTAGACATGTGTTGGAATTTAATAAACACTTTAGGGTTTGGAGACAAATAACCATTGCGGTAAAAATCTGCTCTAATGTGTCACCTTAATCAATGATTAAAGAAGTAGAAGACGTTTATTTCAGTTTATAGGCCATCGGCCCATGTACAAAAAAGCAATACAACTGATATTGTGCATAATGGCAATAGACAGACGTGTGTTGTCAAGTTATATAAGATCGACATTTAAGAAATGATTTTAAAATATTGGCACAATTCAATAAAAGTACCATGTCATTAGAAGTTATTAATTTTATGAATTTACAAGCATTTGTTAAATTACTCCATAGAGGTAAATACGTTTTTCCTTGTGTTACATACTAGTGGTGGTCCGATTAATTGAAATAATCGAAGATTGGTCGCAGTGACTAAACGACCAAGCAATCGATCATGTTTTCTCATAATCGAACACAAACAATTCTGGAACACTTGTTTTCATAAACAATATTTTTCACAAGGTTGTTTTTTTCTTTTACATTTCATAAGCACTACAAGCTCGTTTCAAGTCATGATTGAATTTATCTTAAAGACTCCAAGAATTTTATGTTCCTGACATACTAGTCATTTTTTAAAGATGTGAAATTTTGCCAAAACAACCCAAAGAACTTTTCCTTATTTTCATGTGCATTAACAAATTTCATTAATGACGCTAACCAATTATTTTCGATGATTGATCGGCTGTAATAAACCAATAATCAATTATGAGATTTTAACCAATTCCCAACACTATTACATACTTACTCTTCATTTCTATTACTATTACACATCTTACAAATAACATGTGATTATCAAGCGGCAATGATGATATAATATTTTTGAAATGTACAAGACTGGATGAATCCATGATACTGCTACTGATATAATTTTGCTTTTAACAATCAACTAACCTCTGCTTAAATAATCATAACAATAATGACACATTTCCGATGTCTTGGGAAAGCCAGATATAACCAAATCCACAGTTATTACTCATTTAAAAGCTTACGTATTTTTCAAACCAAAGTAATCCTACCTACAGAATCTAATCTAAGTATATAATAATTACATTGTTTAGGATAACGATCATTAGACATTCTTAATAGTTTACACCAAAATGTAACACATTTATGATGATAATCTACATTCATACTACATCTTCCACATTAAGTTAATGCTGCATTACTTGATGCATGTTTACCTACCCCTAAAACCAATTTACAAAAATTATTATGAAATTTATCAACAACACTTCTTTCCTGAAATCCCCACACCTCTGCCCCAAACAGCAATATTGATTTATTTTACAGTCACAAGGTTTAAATATCACATATTCAGGAATATTTGTAAAATTATGTTGTAGTTGTTTTATTACTAATAAGGCTTTACTGACTTTTGCCACAAGCGTCTTAATACAAAACACTCCAAGACAGCCTTATAGAAAACAAAATACCAAGGTAATCATAATATGTAGCTGTTGTTAATTGTACGCCATCGAAAAAAACATTTTTCATAATTACGAAATACAAATATCTCTGTCTTGTTCGTATTTAACTGTAACCCCCGATGTTTACAATTGTTTACACAATATGTCGATTTTCCTTTGCAGCCCAAACACGCTATCATAGAAAATACACAAATCATCAGCATATAATAATAATAACAACTCTAAATATTCTTCACCGATAAATATTCCACCGATATCAGAATTTTCTATCGTAGTTTGAAATTCTGAGATAAACATTGAAAATAGAAAGGGGGCTGAGGACACATCCTTGTTTTACTCCACTTAAGCAATCAAAATACTCTGTTATAGAAGTACACATTTTAGCATACATATTTTGTAGAACCATCAATGATTATTCCATAGGGTAATGGTATCGACAGAGAATATAACGCCATAATTTCACAGAATGTTCACTATTGTTACTGATAACCCAGTTCGCACCGTCATGCAGTTATTTCCTATATGTTGTTCTGTAACTGTTCATGCGGTACTTAACAGACATGCTTTGCGACACGAAAGACGCCCTGCTGACAATGGCAAATGACATAGCGGGTAAAACCCATGTTATCACAGTAGCTATTGAAGCGGCTTAACAGGGTATATGCATGACTCATAGTGTGTGTCATTGCCAGACGGTCTGTTGTTCCGCTTGACGGACGGTTGTTGTCATCAGGGGCTTGAGGTTGAGAAGTGAGTTGATGGGTTGAGTTCTGTTTGTTTGTTGTTTAACGCCAAAAAACATCGTAGCATGATAAGTGAGTGAGTGAGTGAGTGAGTGAGTTTAGTTTTACGCCGCACTCAGCAATATCCCAGCTATATAGCGGCGGTTTGTAAATAATCGAGTCCGGACCAGACAATCCAGTGATCAACAGCATCAGCATCGATCTACGCAATTTGGATACGATGACATGTGTCAACCAAGTCAGCGAACCTGACCACCCGATCCCGTTAGTCGCCTCTTACGACAAGCATTTGTTGCTAAAGACCAATTCTACCCCGGATCTTCATTGGTTAATATTATTACAAAACAATCAAACAAACCAATCTGGTAACATTAAAATGAACGTGTGTGTACCCATGTGGGGAATCGAACTCGGGTCTTCGGCGTAATAAGCGAACGTTTTAACCACAAGGCTACCCATAGACCCGATATTATTGTATATATATCGGTCCTACATGTGATAAACGTCTGGCCAATAGGGACCTGACCACTGGTTGAACGAACTGATCATTTCACCACGTCAGTTACGTAGAGCTCGAAAATCACAGGACACCAACATTTGGTTGAACGAACTGATCATTTCACCACGTCAGTTACGTAGAGCTCGAAAATCACAGGACACCAACATTTGGCTTAACGAACTGATCATTTCACCACGTCAGTTACGTAGAGCTCGAAAATCACAGGACACCAACATATGGCTGAACGAACTGATCATTTCACCACGTCAGCTACGGAGAGCTCGAAAATCACAGGACACCAACATTTGGCTGAACGAACTGATCATTTCACCACGTCAGTTACGCAGAGCTCGAAAATCACAGGACACCAACATTTGGCTTAACGAACTGATCATTTCACCACGTCAGTTACGTAGAGCTCGAAAATCACAGGACACCAACATTTGGCTTAACGAACTGATCATTTCACCACGTCAGTTACGTAGAGCTCGAAAATCACAGGACACCAACATATGGCTGAACGAACTGATCATTTCACCACGTCAGCTACGGAGAGCTCGAAAATCACAGGACACCAACATTTGGCTGAACGAACTGATCATTTCACCACGTCAGTTACGCAGAGCTCGAAAATCACAGGACACCAACATTTGGCTGAACGAACTGTTCATTTCACCACGTCAGTTACGCAGAGCTCGAAAATCACAGGACACCAACATTTGGTTGAACGAACTGATCATTTCACCACGTCAGTTACGTAGAGCTCGAAAATCACAGGACACCAACATTTGGCTTAACGAACTGATCATTTCACCACGTCAGTTACGTAGAGCTCGAAAATCACAGGACACCAACATATGGCTGAACGAACTGATCATTTCACCACGTCAGCTACGGAGAGCTCGAAAATCACAGGACACCAACATTTGGCTGAACGAACTGATCATTTCACCACGTCAGTTACGCAGAGCTCGAAAATCACAGGACACCAACATTTGGCTGAACGAACTGTTCATTTCACCACGTCAGTTACGCAGAGCTCGAAAATCACAGGATACCAACATTTGGCACCAGGTACCCACACTTAGTGATCGATTTCATATTCTGGGACTCTCCAATCAGATAAAAGTGTGTTTAACCTTAGCATCTCCACCCAACCTCTTCAGATCCGCGCACCAGAAAAACGAATGTTTGAAAGCATAGCATGGATAGCAGGCATGGGCCTCACAGGAAGCGTAAGGGTTCAACCTCCAAAAGTTTATTAGATCATACTGAAGAAGTAAAATTGAATGCTGGGTTAGTGTTAGGGTGAGGTTTCCATATCCCGGGCAAAACACTTCCCGATACCCGTAACAATTCACAACGACAGAATGAGTGAGTGAGTTTGGTTTTACGCCACTTTTAGCAATTTTCCAGCAACATCACGGCGGAGTACACCAGAAATGGGCTTCACACATTGTACCCATGTGGGGAATTGAACCCGGGTCTTCGGCATGACGAGCGAACGCTTTAACCACTAAGCTACCCCCAAGTTCCCGTCACCCACAACCCCAACCCCCAGAAGCATAAGCTTTGGACAAATTCGGATTAAGCCTCCAAAATTTACGATCATAGGTATGAACTAAAATAATCAAAATTGAATGGTTGGTTAGTGCCAGGCTGAGGTTTCAACTTCCCCTGAATATCTGAAGCTGATATTTCGGGCAAAACTCTTCACATTTTTTGTAATAATTCACGACAGAGAAACCAGTGAAACTGCTGTTCATATGCATAGTGATCTGAAACAGAATGTCCTACACTGCTCGCTCTTTCCCTCTAAACGACGTTCATCCTTTGTAGTGAATGAAAGTCGGCTATGGTGTGGGTAAAGAACAGTTTTGAACGTTGAAGAATGTGAAATTGACGTTTTGATTTCTTTATGTCATTTCTCACAAACAAAAATTTACCAAAACGATACAAAATACCAACACGTGAAGACATGTCAATATATAGGTGTGATAATCTTAACCCCATTTCGCCACATCGGGATCTCCTCGAAAGTGGTTCGTCCGTTGCTGATCACAAGCCTTGTAGTTCTATTGTAATGATGCTACTTTGGCTGTGGGTATCAACTTTGGGTATCTTCTATAGCATTATTGTATTTCCAGGATTGTCAACAGCACAACGTGCTCAGTGTGTGTGTGTGTGTTGGAGGGAGGGAGAGAGAGGAGAGAGAGAGGAGGAGAGAGAGAGAGGGAGAGAGGACAAAGAGAGGACAAAGAGAGGAGAGAGAGGAGGGAGAGAGAGACGGGAGAGAGAAAGCGAAGAGAGAGAGGAGAAAGAGAGAGAGAGCGGAGAGAGAGGAGAAAGAGAGAGGAGAGAGAGAGGAGAAAGAGAGAGAGAGGTGAGAGAGAGAGAGAGGAGAGAGGAGAGAGAGAGAGAGGAGGAGAGGAGAGGAGAGAAGAGAAAGAGAGGAGGGGAGAGGAGAAAGAGAGAGGAGAGAAGAGAGAAGAGAGAGAGGAGAGAGAGAGAGGAGAGAGGAAAGAGAGGAGAGAGGAGAGAGAGGAGAGAGAGAGGAGAGAGAGAGAGAGAGAGGGAGAGAGGAGAAAGAGGAGGAGAGAGGAGAAAGAGACAGGAGAGGAGAGAAAGAGATGAGAGAGAGAGACGGAGAGAAAGAGGAAGAGAGAGAGGAGGAGAGAGAGGAGAAAGAGAGAGGAGAGAGAGAGAAAGCGAGAGGAGGGAGAGGGGAGGAGAGAGGAGTGAGGAGAGAGAGAGGAGGAGGGAGAAAAGAGAAAGAGAGGAGGAGACAGGGAGAAAGAGAGAGAGAGAGAAAGCGAAGAGAGAGAGAGAAATAGAGCGGGAGAAAGAGAGAAAGAGAGGGAGGGAGAAAGAGAGGAGGAGAGAGGAGAGAGAGAGAGGAGGGAGAGAGAGAAAGAGAGAGGAGAGAGGAGAAAGCGAGAGGAGAGATAGACGGAGAGAGAAAGCGAAAGAGAGGAGAAAGAGAGAGAGAGAGAGAGAGGAGAGGAGAGAGAGGGGAAGAGGGGAGAAAGAGAGAGAGAGAGAGGAAGAGAGGAGAGAGAGAGAGAGGAGGAGGGAGAGGTGGGAGAGAGGAGAAAGCGAGAGGAGAGAGAGGAGGGAGAGAAGAGAAGAGAGGGGAGGGAGAGAAGAGAAGAGGGAGAGAGGAGAAAGAGAGAGAGAGGGGAGGAGAGAGGGAGAGAGAGAAGAGAGAGACAGGAGAAAGAGAGAGGAGAAACATCATCACCTGTATCTTTCATCCCTCCAATTCTATTTCATCCCTTCAATTCTATTTCACACTGTGAGCCTGACACACTTTTATTTGACGTCAACACAAACCTATTATCAGTTTAATTTACAAACTAAACAGACAAGAGTGTATAAATGTTTAAAATAAACCAATATAAAATAATCATGAATAAAAGATGAATTAAGCAAAAATATCAATATTTGCTAACAACAGTTTCAAGAAGATCGCTAACCTTTCGTATGATGTAGAATACCACGATTCAAGTCATGGTTGTACAGCATCAAGCAGGGATCTCGGATAAATGATTATAAAGGTAGGTAAAGTGTACATTATAATAAACAAGGTGTAATATCAAGCTTTTGGGCAAGACCAGAACTAAACTGTAATTCGATCAACATCGTCAACATCAATACACACTTGGACAAGCGATGATACAACAATGGTCCTACCTGGCCGAACTCTTCCGGTTCCCCTTTGGCTGTAAACACAAATTAACACAAAGCAGTGTACTCTGTCATACGGGTGACATGTACTATCCCTTTCAGTGTAATAATCCAAGAGAGAATATGTTCAATCTCCTCCGTTCCAGGTAACACGCGAACTCTCGAGACGAAGCACAACTACAGATATTTATAATGCCAAATCAGGGCTGGTTGTCAATAGCGCTTTATGAGTATAGTCTAACTTAACTCGTTCAGCTCTAATTCCCGCAGGCCCAACAATAGACTTAACGTCGTGGGCCTGACTCGACTGTGATGGACATGGTGTTGACAGAATAGATATCAATGTTAAGTTTGTATGCACTGTATATACAGTGCTGTATGGTAATTGTCAATATTCTGTGTTCAGGACAGTATGTCTTACAGACCTGAAACAAATATATGCAAGAAAGCCAAGTGTTAAAATATGTGGCAAGTCTAGATTTCCACAGTTTTGGAAAGAGAACAAAGTCCCTGGGCTCCTTTTCATTATATTTTATGATAATTTTGAATACTAGATTGTTTGTTGCTGTTTGTTTGGTTGCGTTTTCTTTCAGTAGAATAGCTGGTCCGGTCTAGTGAGTGAGTGAGTTTAGTTTACGCCGCACTCAGCAATATTCCAGCTATATGGCGGCGGTCTGTAACGGTCTAGTTGAAATCGTGTCTAGCCCGACTGGTCGGGAAGATATTTAATGAATGCTGCCTCAAATCACTATATTTGTTATTTTTTTTATTTAAAAAATCTTGCACAGCGTCATTTATTATTATGAGTATGAGACAGATTGTTATTAAGCTTATTCACGTATAAAAAGACTATAAAAGCTACTCTTTAATGATTAACGTTCTTCAGTAAAATCAAACGTTAAAGTATACAGTATTCAGAATGGACACAGGAAATCAACAATTATTACATAGTTTTGCGCTTAACATAGTTTGTACGTTTAGTATGCACTATAAACCTGGTGATAACAGAAATAACCTTGTTTGGTCTTCCAACGGTGTGGTCTATAGTCCGTTTGTCTCAAAAGCCATCAGATCAGCTCTGTGATTTTTTCCAGAATTTATGTCCTAAAAATGAAAAAGTTGTTTAACAAACTATCATTAAAATATTTACAGTTCACTGTCTGTTGACCCGTGAAGATCCGGGGTAGAATAGGTCTTCAGCAACCCATGTGCTTGCCATAAAAAGGCGACTATCTTGTCGTAAGAGGCGACTAACGGGATCGGGTGGTCAGTTTCGCTGACTTGGTTGACACATGTCATCGGTTCCCAATTGTGCAGATCGATGCTCATGCTGTTGATCACTGGATTGTCTGGTCCAGACTCGATTATTTACAGACCGCCGCCATATAGCTGGAATATTGCTGAGTGCGGCGTAAAACTAAACTCACTCACTCACTCACTGTCTGTTACGAGGGAGGAGTGCAAAGAAAGGGACAGCCAGGTGTGCGAGAAAGGATGGAGACAACACAGCTCAAGTAAATGAATCAATAACTTTGACGACCTTGTGCACGTGCTACACGTACATCTGGATGTTCCTGTCTTTAAACTCCTCTCTCGTAATAAATAATGAACTGTGTCAAAATTTTAATGATGGGTTGTTAAACAACTTTTTTAATTTTTGGGACATAAATTCTGCAAAAGAATCCCAGAGTTGGTCTGATGTTTTGATTATGATCAGTGTTTCATTGAGCATTATATGTGAAAAGAAGACGTAGTCGCCGATAGTTCGTGTAAGTTTACTGGCATTCACGTTTCAGTACAGGCATTCGGCATTCCCGCAACACTTGCGAGGCAAGGCAAGTCATAATCACACGCACTGTCAAAAAACCACGGACAGCACGTGGTTTCATCAAAATTACACACTTACAACAACAAACGAAATCGGGTGCTTCTGCTGGGTGTATGTAATTGTTGAACTGGCCAAAAAAGCGGAAAAGACTTAATTGTCTTCATATAATTAAAATTCAAAATAACATAATTCATTACTTTCTGACAATATGTTTATTAGTTTTCGAGTTAGATTGCAATTCATCGATCCGCTTTAGAGCCAAACGGGCTATATAGTTGTCGTTAGGCCAGGCCCAGTAAATGGAGGTACGCACATGGAGGTAACAAGCAGAAGAATGTCGGATGTGTACGGCATTGTGACGGCATCTGCAGTCCCAAAAAACTGAAACCAGATGCCACTGCTCGCTACCACTTCACGAACAACCCGTTACAATTGGTTTTCAGCAACCCATGCTTGTGTAAGGAGGCGGCTAACGATCGAGATCGGGCAGGCTCGCTGACTTGGTTGACACATGTTATCATATCCCACGATGTCAGTCATTGGATTGTCTGGTCCAGACTCGATGATATACAGACCGCTGTTACAGTGCGGCGTTCGACAGCAAATGCACGAACGGGTAGTTTGTGGGTGAGTGAGTTTAGTTTTACGTCGCACTCAGCAATATTCCAGCTATATGGCGGCGATCTGTAAATAATCGAGTCTGGACCAGACAATCCAGTGATCAACAGCATCAGCATCGATCTGCGTAATTGGGAACCGATGGCATATGTCAACCAAGTCAGCGAGCCTGACCACCCGATCCCGTTAGTCGCCTCTTACGACAAGCATGGGTTACTGGAAATCAATTCTAACCCGGATCTTCACGGGCCATAATCTTATAGAAGAGTGCTGACGTAGTAATGAACTACAAATAACGAGGGCGGTGGGGTAGCCTAGTGGTCAAAACGTTCGCTCGTTACGCCGAAGACCCGGGTTCGAATCCCCACATGGGTACAATGAGTGAAGCCCATTTCTGGTGTCCCCCGCAACGATATTGCTGGAATATTGCTAAAAGCGGCGTAAAACCAAACTCAGTCAGTCATAATCTTATAGAAGACTGCTGAAGTAGTAATGAACTATAAATAACGATGTTCGGTGAAGCGCGGTTTTGCGGTGAAGCTTTTGTCAGAAGGTTTTGCGTTGGCTTATCACGCCCGTCATACTACGAACGATTCATCACACGGCGTGTTCCACAACTACACCTTCACGTGGGCGATAAATGGGTCGCATACAGCGGAGATGAGGTCACACTATTCATACATGTAGGTGAGCATGTAAAATGTTTGTTCACACTTCCGCAAAGGTTGTAAGGCAGTTGGGTAGCCACATGGGTACAATCTGTGAAGCCCATTTCTGGTGTCCCCCGCCGTCACATTGTTGAATACTTTCTGAAATCAACTGCACTGGAATTTTGCATTGTTCATAGTGAGTGAGTGAGTGAGTTTAGTTTTACGTCGCTTTTAGCAATATTCCAGAAATATCACGGCGGGGGACACCAGAAATGGGTCTCATACATTGTACCCATGTGGGGAACCGAACCCGGGTCTTCGGCGTGACGAGCGAACACTTTAACCACTGGGCTACCCCACCGCCCCTTTCTGCGTAATAAGCAAGACTACATTTGACGAAGACGTGTCATAACAGAATAATGTCGCACCGTTTAACGTTCATCTAAATTATTTATCAATCCGTCTTTTACAGGTGGTGAAAACCTAATAAAACCTTCGTCACTTTTGCTTGCAGTGAATTTTTCATCTTGGGTTCGAATCCCAGATCCGCACCGAATGTTTCTAGGTTTGTCTGCACCATTGCGATTATTTCATCAGTGGTCGAAGACAAGCTTCACCTCATGCTCTCATCCAATGTGCGAAACAGTTTCCAACTTTTGCTAGCCAGTCGGGCTAGCTATGCCTGAAAGATACTAGCCCAAAAATAATTCACTAGCCCGAAATTTAAATGTAAAAACTAAGCAAAAGATTCCAAAAATAGACCAGAATAAGATATTATCGTCATGACACAGGTTTCATGATTAAGCTGCTAATATGATGAACATTTTTATCGGGCCATATTTAATCTTGCATGAATTTAAAGGGTATCATAACTTAACAAGTCGGAGTGATATATTTACAAAATGACCCCATGAAAATTCACTAACCAGTCGGGCCAGTGACTGGAGATTTACTGGCCCGACTGGAAATTTACTAGCCACTGGCTAGCGGGCCAGTGCCTTTTCACATCACTCTCTCCTCCCACAACAACCCGCACCTACTGACGTAACTGAAACACTGCTAAAGCGACGTTAAACTCAATCTCACTCACTCACTCTAACAAGACTGAGTGGGTGAGTATAGTTTTAAGCCGTTTTCAGCAATATTCCAGCAATATTTCGACGGTGGACACCAGAAATGGCTTCACACATTGTACCCATGTAGGGATCGAACCCGGGTCTTCGGCGTGACGAGCAAACGCTTAAAGCACCAGGCTACCATACCGCCCCCACTCTTACAAGAGGTTGGAAAACCTAAAATATCCTAGTTTCCAATTTTAGGCGAACCTCCAACACATCATATACTAAAGTATTAAACTATAAACTAATGATATGATAACTAGAAATATTATAACAAATACTTCGTAGTAATGTAGTTGCCCACCTGAATATTTCTGGTAAATATGGATGATGTGGTTTGGGTTTTTTTTCAAAATACTTGAATGTTGATAGTGTTTTCTCATTACAGTAATACTGACTGACTGACTGAGTTTAGTTTTACGCCGCTTTTGGCAATATTCCAGCGATAACATGGCGGGGGACACCGGAAATGAACTTCTCACATTTTGCCCATGTGGGGAATCGAACCCGGGTCTTCAGCGTGACGAGCGCACGCTTTAACCACTAGGCTACCCCACCGCCCCACATTTCAGTAAGGGACGACTAACGATATTGGTGGGTCAGGCTCACTGACTTGGTTTGACACTTGTATCCCAATTGCTACGATCGATGCTCATGATGTCAATCACTGGTTTATTTGGGCCAAGCTCGAGTATTTACAGACCACCGTTATATCGCTGGAATAATGCTGGGAGCGGCGTAAAACAATAAACAAAACAACAACACAAACGAAAAAAAACCCTAGATCGTTACAAGATTGTTGTCAAGCCTGTTTCGTGACGAACTGCGCATATAGCATTCGACTCACGCTGCCTGTCAAGTTTCTTGACAGCTGACTCTTTGAAATCAACAACCCGTCATCTTCAAGCTGCCTGGGTCACGTGACTCACACAACGACGTTCGTGGGTAGAATTACATAGGATTTCGTGGCGAACGGGATGTATTTAGATAATCTTTGAGACATCTTTGTTGAGTACGCTATGATACACCATGAACATTGAAACTCAGAATAACCTGTTGGTCATTGTTTATTTGAACCCTTTGTCCCGTATGGTTTACGCTGTTGTTAGCAATATTCCAGCAATATAACTACGGGGACACCAGAAATGGGTAATGAGAAATTCGTGTTTTTGAATAGACTGACTGACTGAGTTTGGTTTTACGCCGCTTTTAGCAATATTCCAGCAACATCACGGCGGGGAACACCAGAAATGGGCTTCACACATTGTACCCTTGTGGGGATTCGAACCCGGGTCTTGGGCATGACGAGTCAACGCTTTAACCACTAGGCTACCCCACCGTCCCTGTTTTTGAATAGAAATATTAATAATAAAGATAATGAAAGAGTTCGCAATATCCGGGTTCTCAAACGCAACACACTGGCCAGCGTCAACTCGAAACTTGGCAAAACAGCATAGTGTGAAGGTTCAAACCAAATCCCCACTCGCTCGCCGACAGGTAGCGGCCGAGCTTGTACGTGACGGTAACCGTCGAACTGGGACGTGACGCAAACCGCCGCGAGGTCTCAATGAAGAAATATTGCCACAACCACCCACGTGTGGACTTACAAAATAGTAACACGCCATGACTAATCCCCTTTTCTCACAGTTCCACAGAGCTAATCCTGTAGAAAGAGATATGTACAGTTCGTAATATAGAACTCCGCCATGCACCACTGGGTCGAACATATATATATATATGCTTAGCACACTGATGTCACATGAGCGAAATATGCGGGGGGAAATATTTCCCCAAAATAAGATCTTTTGGTGAAGGGTTCATGAGAAATATATAAACACTGGCTGCGGTTAGAAGAGCACAGAGACCATACAACGAGATGCAGTTTAATTTCGAAAGTACGTAGGTGCAAGTATCGCAAATGGATTTCCTGTTGGGTGGCCCTTTGTTTCGCGGGACTTACCATTTCATATAGGGTTACGTGTTTTGTAAGAATTTCATCAGGTCTCAGTTTTTGAGGAATGATAAATGGGATTTTGACGTCATTTTTCAAGATTCTTGCATTCCGCAGCCGTTTGTGTGAGTACGCGCGTATGTGCGTGCGCTTGCGCGTGTGTGCTTGTGCGTCATAGTCTGGTCTAATGTCGGTGTTATAGTGCTAACCCACTGTCATACCATGACGCAGTTTATAAACATGGAAAGCCCATGCAAGAGACTTTACGAAGATGAGCGGATTTTTGTTCTATCCTTTGAACTTTAAACAGCAGGAAAGGTAACAACAAGTTTCATTTTTAACGTTTGGGAATAGCGCGGCCGGTTTCAACCGACCGAACCCTCCCCCTATTTTAGTGAAAATATATAGTCACAAGCATGGGTTGCAGAAGACCAATTATAACCAGAGGCCCTCGTGTCTTTGTGAGGATTAAAGATTTAAAAAATAAACAAATTTGAGATGACCCCAGATCATGATTTATTTGTACTGTGAAGCATTCCGAGTCGGGGGTCAGCTCAAAAGTTTGGATTTTTTAATCTTTAATCCTCGCAAAGACACGAGGGCCTGTGATTCTAACCCGGATCTTCACGGGTGATGTTTAGTAAAACCGGAACTTATATCTCGAACATTAAGTGGGTAAAATTGAGCAAACATTTCCAGGGAATTAACAGTGTTTTCAAACTGTGTGCATTTTGACGGTAAATTGGTGAAACTTTTTGTCCAAAAATGTATTTTAATGTGATATTTTGTAAATTCTGAGAAATAACTATCATATGTTGCATTCTTGGGACCGAGTGGTGGTCTTGTTAAATCCTTGACTGCATAAACTATCGAGTTTGTATTGCAAGGGTTATTTTTCTTCGTCTGCAAATTCATCTGAATAGAAAGGTCACAACAGTCCTTAAATTACAGTTTCCCTCTCTATATTATGAAAGTTTACTTTCCGACAAATGTGTTGAGACTTAGTGATACGATATGTGTCAGATTCGCACGTATTATGTCGAAATGCGACGCGAAAGTCAGGATTATTACAATGTTTGAAACATATTACAAAATCATTGCAATACTATCTTAACTATCCCAAACTATTTCAGTGAAAAAATGCCCTTAATATTCACTTCATGTCAATGCGAAGTAAAACGAAAATAATTGCCACTTAGACTTGACACTTCGACTTGCCACACTACGTCTTCACGTCTAACAACAGGTCAAACGCGAGAAAATGCGTAAATTTGCTTTTTCACAAACATTTATTTCGGACTTAACAATGTTGACATTAATGTACGCGTCTTGTGTTCCTGTTCTTTTCATGTTCCATTGGCAGTTAAGAGTAATTTTGGAAACGACATAAAATTACTCAAATTCACGGCTAGTAATATGTTTTATAATTAGTGTCACGAACAATACCTTGCTTTCAACTACGCTTGGTCTGCTCTGCAAGTCCTCGCGTGTACTTCTCACAGGAAGTCAAAGACCGCCTGATTCGTTCATATAATTGTCGATAATCTGTCGTCCAATAAAAGCAGATAAACTGTTATCTTACATCACACATAAACGTCGTTTTCTGATTGGCTGAGCGCTCATCTATTATTTTATCAATGTACCCCACTTACAAGCGAGTAACATTTTCTATGTTTCTTTTTTCTACATTTGGTACTTCGTGTTAGTAATTCTTCTTTATCTCGAATAAGTGAGTCACGTATGGTGTATGGAAATTACCGATGTTTTTGCGAATACACATCAATGCTAGGGAGCTAACTCTAATTTTTTTCTTGTCGTCTGCTAGATTCTATGTCATCTGAAACTCTAGTATTGACTAAATACCTAACTCTGGTACTCATATGTACTCCTTATTAGGATCCCGACACCCGTGCTTCAAACAGTTCAAAATTAACATCGGGGTGTTTAGTAAGATAACATACGTTGTTCACTGGTCCCTCGGGGCCTTAGGAGCCCTTCGTGACCAGTGAGCAACTTATACAGTGTTGTGAAAGAGTCGGATATCCTTCAACTTTGTGAACAGACTATAATTTGTCTTGCGTTTTTGTCCAAGGAGGGCAAAGGTGTCAATGTTTGCTTGTTTGCACACAGAAATATAACAACTCGTATATGGCGGCGGTCTGTAAAAAATCGACCTGACATCACGAGCATGGATCAGTTGGGATACGAAGAGATGTGTCAACCAAGACAGCGAGCCTGACTACCCGATCCCGTTAGTCGCCTCTTACGACAAGCATGGGTTGCGGAAGATCTATTCTAACACGGATCTTCAGAGATCAGGTGGCAATGTGACTGAAGGCTCTGAAGTCGCAGTGGAGAGCAATATTCCAGCAATATCACGGCGGGGACACCTTTGTACCCATGTGGGGAATCAAACCCGTGTCTTCAGCGTGACGAGCGGACGCGTTAACCATTAGAATACCCCACCGCCCCGAAGAGTCACTATAGTTTCAGATATTTTGAAAAACTTTGATCGAATCATTGTTCGTCCTGGTTATCGGTGAGCGAACATGGTTTTACGTCGCTTTTAGCAAAGTCACGGCGGGGACACCAGAATTGGGCTTCACACATTGTACCCATGTTGGGAATCGAACCCGAATTCGTGACGAGCGAACGTTTTACCCACTAGGCTACCCCAGCGCCCCTTGCATACAGGAAACGTTCACACACAAGTACGGTAATATTGATTTAAAATAATTAAAAGCGATAAAATCTTTCCGTAAGCAGCCCACAAGAAATCTCTGCTAAAAGCATCACACATTGTATATATACACCCTTGAAGGTCCGGGTTAGAATGAACCTTCAGCAACCCGTGCTTGTCGTAAGAGGCGACTAACGGGATCGGGTGGTGAGGCTCGCTGACTTGGTTGACACATGTCATCGGTTCCCAATTGCGCAGATCGATGCTCATGCTGTTGATCACTGGATTGTCTGGTCAAGACTCGATTATCTGCAGACCGCCACCATATAGCTGGAATATTGCTCAGTGCGGAGTGAAACTAAACTCACTCTACTCCCATTGTATATTATTATGTACACCAAGTCGTCATGTCTGGGGACATTCATACGGAGCTGTCGGGCTGAACAGCTCCCAGGCCGCAGCTTGAGGTCAGGTTACCAAACTCGAGGATCGAATGGCCCAATACGTGACCTCGTTGGCTGAATGTCATCTACATAATTCAGTGCTCATGATGTTAACCACTAGCTAGGCTTGGGGTGAAGTGAAACTGGGTTTTACGTCGTGCTTGAGAATATTTCGCTCATATGACGACGTCCATGCGTGTGTATGTATGTGCGGCTGCTTGTACTAGTCCAGACTTCTTAAGCTGGTTTTATAGTGCTAGCCCACTGAGATACCATGCCGCAGTGAAGCATGAATACCCCACTCAGACACATTATACTGACTCGAGTCGACCAGTCCTTGTTGAACCCATTAATGCCGAGCGCCAGACAGAGACCAACAAGTACCATATTTTAACGTCTTTTGGTATGACGCGGTCGGGGATCGAACTCGCGACCTTCCGCTCTCCGGGCGGACGCTCTAACCACTACACCACGGAGGCGGTCACCTAGGCTTGAAGATTTACATAGTGCCCTTATTCAGCTGAAAATCTTACTGCGAAGTTAAGCAACCAACATCCCCTAACACGCACGCACGCACGCAAGCACACACACACACACGCACACATCCTTAAAAGCCACTATATCCAATCCCTCAGCTTGAACGTCTACTTATAACCGATTTAGGGCTAAAGCGAACACATCGACTAACACCCAAAGGCTGGAAGTCGCATAAGTCACGTGACTTTGATTATAAATTCATATCAATAAAATCCCTTCATGACAAGTAACCAGTTTCCTTTACTACCATTACTGTTTGGTAACTTTGCGATAAAACAAGTATCATTTACATTTTAAGCAGCGAATGGAAATAGCGCTTTGATGACTACCTTTAATGTTACATGCACGGGTCACCGTCCATCATCTAGTACGGGGTCTGCTTACTGTTTAAACAAACACGTTGGTAGAGCTAATATTGTCAGTAGTACCAACACTAGACTACAAATTTGCCCCATTTAACAGCGCTGGTTATGGGGCACAACTGACTGACTGACTGAGTTTGGTTTTACGCCGCTTTTAGCAATATTCCAGCAACATCACGGCGGGGACACCAGGTTATGGGCAATAAAGCAAACGAGGACTACAAACGAGTCAGACGTTGGCCAATCTCAAGTCATGCGTTTATATGACGCTAATGGTAACGAAGTAAATAACACAAAGTGAGGAGAGAGTGAGTTAAGATTTTAAGTCACATCGGTAATATTTTCAGCCATATCGTGACTAAAGCAAGTTATAAATATATCAACAATTTAAGGTAAATTATAAAACCCTGCCAACGAAAGACAATAAAACAACTTGATTATCACAGATATAAATATAAAACTAGTAACTAAATCTAAAAACATTTGAATTATACAAGACAATACAATATAAAACAGCTATTGATCGCCAACAACTGAAGATAGATCACCATACTAGGAACCATGGGGACTTACATTACTTTTTGCATACCTGCATGGACCCTAGCTGGATTTACACCATCCCCTCAGCCGCTGGCGATGTAGGAACAATTTTAGCCGAAAGTTAAAAATAACAGAAATACTACGATTAAAAAGTATGGTTGTACGAAATTGACTTTGAAAGTGTTTGGGACTTACGTAATAACACAAAGACCATATATCGATTGGTGAGTGATATTTGACATGACAGCATAACGTATGAATGTGTATTCATTTACATCATTTTAAAAGAGACATTGCTGAGTTGAGTTTTACGCCGCCTTTAGCAATATTCCAGCAATACCACGGCGGAGCTTCACACATTGTACCCATGTGCGGAATCGAACACGGGACCTCGGCGTTACGAGCGAACGCTTTAACCACTAGGCTACCCCAACGCCACGTGTGTTATAATAAAAAGGTGTAAGATTAAATTGTCACTAAATGTAAGCATTTTTCATTTTTACCGCTCCTACCAATACTAAACACCGCCATCCATCAAAGCGACCCCACCATCACCACCCTCATATCATCATTTTACCCTAAGCCATGTATAATATATATAATGCAAATATTCAATATAACAATAAAAGATAACAAAATCAAATTCCCAAACACTTGAGACATGTTTTGTTTGCAATCAGTCCAATTAAACCACATTTGTTTAATGTACGACTGAAATAGGATGTGACAACGTCGCTCGACACGGCGACGTGTAAGTGAAAGATACCAGGTCGTGACTTCACTATAATATATCATGGCGCTAACGTCGCTTCCGGGTGTAGCGCCGTGAAGGAACTACGCATTTCCAGAGGAACTGCCGTCATTAATAAACGTCATGCAGACTGAGGACTAGTCTGTCTCACAGTCCCTGAACCATATTATTTTCCCAATGCTTAGCCCTCCCCTGCAAATGCTAAAGCCCTAAATGAAGCAAGTCTAGATTTCGTGTTCACCTAAATCTCTGGTCTCACTGGGGTCTCTTTTCAATTTAAATGGGTTTATTTGTTACTATCAAAATTATATATATATTCAGGGACTAAACGTTAGTCTAACTGAGGACCTCCATCTCGGGTCTCTTATAGGTTGGGATTATATCTACATAAAACAGCACGTGTTTTCAAGAATAATGAAGGGATTAGGGCTCACCTGACACTATAAGAAGTTTGATCTTAAACATTGCAAAGGATTTCCTCAATCTTTCAAGTGACTACAACTGTGCACTGTTCCAGTCTTTGAAGTAGATATTTTGTTTTATTTGTTTTGTGTTGTTGTTGTTGCTTGTTTAACGTCGCTATCAACAGTTTTACAGCCATATGGCGGCGGTCTGTAACAATCGAGTCTGGACCAGACAATCCAGTGAGCAACAGCATGAGCATCGGCTCTACGCAGTTGGGATACGATGACATGTTTCAACCAAGTCAGCGAGCCTCACCACCCGATCCCGTTAGTCACCTCTTAAGACAAGCATGGGTTACTGGAGACCAATTCTAACCTGATCCTCACGGGTTTGAAGTAGATGTACAACACATATTTACTACCTGTAACTTTCACGCCGCTTTTAGCCATATTCCAGCAATATCATGGCGGGGACACCACACATGGGCTTCACACATTGTACCCATGTGGGGAATCGGACCCGGGTCTTCGGCGATACGAGCGAACGCTTTAACCACTTAGGCTACCCCACCGCCCCAGTTTCAATAATACTCAAGCCATTGTCAACCCGATGAAAAACAACAACAACAAAAATACCCAAATCATGGCACAAATACACCGTGGAATTTCTGTTAACCAGAATTTATGAATATTATCATTCTTATCATATGTAGATCTAAATGTATGCAAATATATTATTATAGGACATTTTTTAGATTTTTATTATTATAGGATATTTATATAGCGCACATATCCACGCACTAGTGCATGCCTCAAGGCGCTGGTATTTTTCCCTCGATCATTGGATGTCAATCTCAACGGCACATCGCATTATCAATCTCAACTCCTGGGAGTATACAACTCTTTGCAGCCACTAGGCGCACCGAGTTATTGTGGCTTTCTCATCTTAACTTGTCTCTTTGTTCCTATGGTCGGATTAAGTATTTTAATGAATTCACGCATTATTTCTGTATGGCATATAACATATGTTATAAAAACAACCATATAATAATCATCACAATAGGCTGAAATATTCACTGAAACCAGGGGTTTTCACAGATAACGTGGAAAGCTGTTTGCATTTTTTATAATGATGAAACTATACTGAGAGAAACAAATAAAGGATCGCAGGAAAATTCAAGCGTTCCTTTATTATTTTCCAGTATTCGTCACCACAGCGCTATTCAAAATATTTAAAAAAAATTGTAACTGTTAAATGTGACTAACAAATTGCCTGTCTTCAAATTTGATATGTTTTTGAAATATAAATCATTTCGAGTATGTATTTACAATGTTTATTAATGCAAACTTGTTCTCGTCACTATATGGCTGGAATAATGCCGATGTGACGCAAAACCCAACTCAACTCAACTAAGCTATTCAAAATATTAAGGGAACGCTTGAATTTTCCGTTGGTCCTTTATTTGTTTCTCTCAGTATATTATTATGATATTCAATGCACTAAGGGTAAACGTTAACTGCAGTGGAACACTTTAATGTGTTGAATGCATGTGTTGAATACACTTTAATGCATGGACAGGATGGATCATATTGCTGGACAATAATACAAAACAACAACAAGAGCTACCCCACCGAAAACAACACGGTGTCTACTAGTAACTATACATCACATTTCACACCATGAGTATATCCCCGTATGTAAACAGACTTACCTTTACTGCATACTATCCACAGACCTGCTATATTATCCAACGCCTGAGAGGGGCAAGATCTCCACAAATAACCGACGGCCGACTTAAGACAACATGCGACACGAACGCTGGAAAGGCTAAGGCGATTGCACGTGACTTTCTCTGTTTTGACTGCCAGCATTGTTTGGGACCTGAATAAGCAATGAACGACTTATAATTATCGCATGTCCTATAGTCAAAGGGAGGTAAGTGAGGCTGAAGTCAAGAAACCACATTGCAATAAAACCTGAAGATCGTTCGATTTGTTGTTCTGTAAAGAATCTATCTAAGGGAGGTAACTGTTTCGCGGATGGTAATGTTGTCTCGGTCCATGCATCTTTAATGCTTCATAGGGTACGTACCTTCACAGGGCTGATGACGTATAGACAGTTATTGATCGTGGTGTGGGGTTATATACGCAGGCTGATTGTCTCCGTGACTGCTTGATTAAGAGTCACCTCGTCATGTCAAAGTAAATTTGTTCGTGACGACATCGATCTTGCGGTTATGGGTTTCAGTCATATTCGACGTCGAGGTATTTTACGCAAACAGTCTAGATCTTCCGTCACGCGTCACATCGCGTCACAACTATCACATGCGTCAGCATACTGTCACGCGCTAACTGATTTCAAGCACCACTGGTTCTGCTCGGAAAGCTTGTGAGTCAGTGGGTGAGTATTGTTTTACACCACTGTTAGCAATATTCCAGCAATATCACGGCGGGGGACACCAGAAATTGTACCCATGTGGGGAATCGAACCCGGGTCTTCGAAGTAACAAGCGAACGCTTAACCACTAGGCTACCCCATAACCCCGCTTGGGAATGAAGTTGCAATTACCTTGTGAACAGACATATCTCACGTATTCATGCCTGTATCATGCTTACAGTCAAATACTGATGTGTCGAAGTAAAAGAGGCCTGCGAAAATATATCGAGTTATCCGAAGTTCGACACAACCACAAAAGGATAAATAAAAAAGGAATACCCAGAGACAAAGCTTTCACTTTGAGAAAACCACTAGTTCGACAAAACTACAAAAGGATAACATAATAAGGAATACCAAGAGACAAAGCTTTCACTTCGAAAAAAACACTAGTTCGACACATAAAAGTTGGACACAACAGTGTTTAAATATGTTATCTTGGGGCTGTCCGAAGACCTTTAGTTATGGTCATGCTGCTTAAACCTCGTCACAAAATATAGAAATGCCCTTTAAAATTAATTTGTAAATACCATTTCTTATGAAACAAAAGAAATTGGAATTCAGTGTAACCATAGTTGTTTGAAGTGTCTCTTTTCACTTTCACACGAGAAAATCTGAATCCGCAGAAAACTAAGTCGTCTGAATTGGTTAATGAGACTCATGTTTCGGCTCTTACCACATGGAGGAGTGAGTGAGCTTGGTTTAACGTCGCTTTTAGCAATATTCCAGAAATATCAAGACGGGGAACACCAGAAATTGGCTTCATACATTGTACCCATGTGGGAATCGAACTCCGTCTTCGGCGTGACGAGCGAACGCCTGTTAACCACTCAGGCTACCTGACCGCCCCTTGACACATGGAATTGACTCTACCCACGCGAAATACTACTACACACACGCATCACGCAATTACGCAGACAATACGTACACATCATAAGGGATCCAGAGGGTGCAGGTGCGTACACACCCACCCCTTTGCCAGCTGAAAGTTTGTGAAATGACCATTGACACTGGGTGAAAAGAAATGCACCCTCCTTCTCTCAATTGTGTGCAGCCCCTTTCTCAAAAGCTGTATCCGCCCCTGCACCATGGCAAACCAAGCTTAAGCTCATCTTGGTCGGAACCAACGTTAACGGGGGCGGTTGGGTAGCCTCAAGGTTAAAGCATGCTGAAGGCATCGGGCTCTCATCTATAACATGGTAACGATGTGTGAAGACCATTCTGGGTCCTCCTGCGGGTGATAATACTGGAATATTGCTACAAGTTGCATAAAATCATTCTCTAGTCTTCCACAAACGTTTATTAGAGCCAGTCATTTTAAGTGGAGACTTTACCCGCAGACCATACCGACGTCTGCGAGGTGGTAAAGAGTAAGATGATGATGGTAGCCGAGATTTGGGGTTTCAGTTTAGGGATGGAATGAGGGGTGAGACTCAGCAGTTGTTACGAGGGAGAGAGGGGCGAGGGGTAGCCTAATGGTTAAAGCGTTCGCTCGTCACGCCGAAGACCCGGGTTCGAATCTCATACTGTGGGGTACATTGTGAAGCTCATTTCTGGTGTCCCACGACGTGATATTGTTGGAATAACATTGCTAAACGCGGTGTAAAACCAAACTCACTCACTACGAGGGAGAGATCACACAACAATTTAAAATAGTTTTAATAATGGCAGTTATACATATGTACAAATGTGCAAAACACGTATCATTTTATATGGTTAAAAGTCTTAATTTGATAAACAATTGTTCCTGTTCCATCACATTCCTCAGAATAAAAACACATAAATCCATGAAATGAAATCCACTGCATGCCGACATGGCATATTCAGAAAGTCAGTTTAACTAGCCGACATGGCTAAACCTCTCGCTCCCGACCTGGGCACTGATCACTTTGTGTTTTAACTTGCTGGAGGAAGTCAACAACCCAAGCTACAATTATATAACATCATTGTTGTTTCATTACCCCAGCTTACTTATAGACAAAGGAAAGTGGTCACTGGTAAGAATAGCTTCTGAGTCATGGTGACTGACTGAGTTTAGTTTTACGCCGCTTTTACCAGAAATAGGCTTCACACATTGTGTCCATGTGGGGAATCGAACCCGGGTCTTCGGCGTGACGAGCGAACGCTTTAACCACTAGGCTACCGCACCGCCCAGAGTCATGGTGAACAGGTATTGTATGGAATATAAATATATTTTAGAACCACTTCAAAGTTATAATTATATATACATATACAGATTTATAGATATACATTTATATGTATATAAGTATAAGAGATTCTCGAACACTGTGCATATATATACCTGCGGATTTCACCTGTAAGCATAATTCCCGCCTGGTACAGAGCAGAGATATGATTAAAAGCGGTTAATGTCGCTTGATGTAACCTATAATCAACTGCCTATAACGTTGATTGGGTGTGAATATTTAGTTCTGTCCCTTACATGTCTTTAAGTATATTATCTAACAATTTTTGACAAAGAAGATTTTATGTGCGGATCTTTTATATTTTGCGACATCATGTGTTAGAGTCCTTTGGCTCAAAAAGCGGACCGGATGATTAGCAGTCTAACTCGAAAACTAATAAACATATAATACCTAATGAAACACTCAACATTATCAAAACATCACTACAGAGTTTATTGGTAAGAATTTTGTGTCCTAAAAATAAAGAAGTTGTTAAACAAAACTATCATTAAACTATTTTAAGCAAAGTGCACCATATTTGTTACTAGGGAGGAGCACAAACGTAGGGAACAGCTAGGTGTGCGAGAGAAAGACGAGACGACACAGAACACGTAAATCAATTACTAACTTTGTCGGCACTTGAGTACGTGCTTCAATTTCCACTCACTCACTCTCACTCACCCAAGTAACCAACCACTTCACGCCGGTGAGTCCGGAGTCATCAATTCACTCACTCACAAACTCACCCACCCGACCAACTAACCACTCACGCGCTGCGATCACTTACTAACCTTCCGTCAATTTCACTCACCCACGAATGCCAACACAGACAATACATAATTATTCATTCACCCACTACTCACCCTTGGGTACAGTGTGTGAAGCCCATCGAAAGTGTCTCGTTCGCCGTGATATTGCTGGAATATTGTTGCAGCAGCGTAAAACCAAAACTCACTCACTAACTCAAACAAGGGAACCCACAAAACCAAGCAAGCAAAACAACCAGCATATCAAACAACAAACCAAACAACGATCCACCCAGCCACCCAGCCACCACCACCCACTCCAACTCACCTTCAATTACCTTCACCACTCAACCCAACCAACCAGCCACGCATCGCGCGCGATCTCTCGCTCACTCACTCACCTACCTAAACAAATCACCAACCCGCCCACCAAACAATAATCCAACAAACAAACAAACCAACCATCCACCCACCCACTCACCTTCCACCCAGAGACCCTAACAACCCAAACAACTAACTCACCCACAATTCACTAATTCACTTCACTTTCAGACCCACCCAACCAACACCAAACCAACCAAACAACAAACCAACCTAACAAACCAAACAACCACCCACCGATTCACTCTGACCACAGAGACACGATTGATGCTACAGAAGACCGCCGCTACAAATATTGTTATAATATTGTTGGAGTGCGGCGTTAAACAACAGATACACAAACAATACTTGTTTTAGTCGAATATTATCTCGTAAATATCACCGAAAGGTTCGTATAAACAAACAGCCGTCGTAATAGGAAGGAAAGCTATAGTCTGTTTGGCAGAAAACGTCACTGATGAATTTCTACCTTAAACCGAAAATCAAATCAAATAAAGTGAATTAAGATTGCCATTCAACTTAGGATAAAAGTTGTTTAACAAAACGATCAAGTAGTTTCAAATCGCTATTATTGGTTTGTATTACAAGGTAAGCGCAGCAGTTGAAAAGGAAACAAATGCTCGTGTGCAGTAATGTATTGAGCGTTAACTCAGGCCGAGGATTCTTGGTAATCTAATTTCACACTTTATTTGATTTACTTTTTGTTTAAAGTAAAATCATCGGTAATGTTTTCACTGCAAACAGACTATAGATTGTCATGAGCGCAAAAGATCGTTTCTGCAATAAAATGGATCCTGTTCTTAATCGCACCTAATCTACGCCACCTTTCGTGTATCTGTTTCTGTAAACAATACTAGCGAATTCGATTTCGCCTACGTTCCATTGAATGACTACAAAACAAGTGAAATAAAGCCGCGATGCAGTTTGTATTGTGCTCTGGCTGAGGCCCACTGATACTCGAACTCAATCAATTCGCTTGTGTCACCAATGGTTGAGCCATTGGTACCTGGCTTTCTACCGAGGGAGGAAACGTAACAGCATCTTACCCGAGAGATCGGCATAACATCAAACGTAGAAAAATGAATCAATAACGGATGTAGATCGAATGACTTGTATCGACATTATGTGGCTGACTGAAGCTGATTGCCGATTGTGTAACTGACTGGGACTAAATTAATCTTCGCCTTCAGCTAGAAGTGAGTCAATGGCTAGGATTGGTAGGTTCTAATGTCAGTACAGATGCAATTCTTCAGCTGTTCCGTCAGGTGCTCAAGCGTAGCGGAGAGAATCAGGAGACAAGATTGACTGAACTCTAATAGATATATTTCTCTCACGAACATGGTATGGTAATGATTTTTAAATGTGCATATGTGTGAAGATAGACAACATGGCATCATAGCGGACACCACCATAAACAACATGATTTGACTTGCATACCGAAAGGCAATGTGTCAAACTGCATGTTTACTACAAATACGATACAATGGTGACACCCTCATAAACACACTGATTAATAGATGCATATCGAAAGTCGTGGCAATGTGTCAAACCTGCATGTTTAATAAAAAGAAGACACATCGGTGGACACCCTCATAAACACGACTTGACTAATAGATGTATAATACTGAAAGTCGTGGTAATGTACAACCTGCATGTTTACTAAAAGACTACACATCGGTGGACACCCTCAAAAACACGACTTGATAATAGGTGGAAGTACGAAAGTCGTGCCAATGTGTCAAACCTGCAGCTTACTAAAAAGAAGACACATCGGTGGACACCTCATAAACACGACTTGACTACTAGATGTATACTGAAATGTGGTACGTGTCAAACCTGCATGTTTACTAAAGACCACACATCGGTGGACACCTCAAAACACGACTTGACTAATAGGTGAGCATTGAAAGTCGTGGTACACAACCTGCATGTTTACTAAAAGACGACACATCAGGACACCCCTATAAACATTACCGACTCAATGATACACGCCGGCAATGTGTCGAACTTGTGAATATATTTACTTCAAAGACGACACAGCGGTGGACACCCTCATAAATTATCGACTAATTTGATGCATACACTAGAAGTATACTGAAAGTCGTGGCAATGTGTCAACTTGTGAATATATATTTATTAAAAGACGACAGCGGTGGACAATACCCTCATAACACGACTTGACTACCAGATGTATACTGAAAGTCGGTACGTGTCAATCCTGTGAATATATTTACTAAAAGACGACACAGCGGTGGACACCCTCATAACACGACTTGACTACCAGTATATTGAAAGCTGATAATTCAACCATACCGCGATCGATGTTCACATTCCATGACTCACACGATTAGCTGACAACTCAGCATCAGCCAATTTAGATTGTATTGTCGGAACAATTATAATGACGACAACTAGGGAAACGTATTCAAGTTCCACCCGAAAGAGACGTTCCCTGACAAACTGGATCCACACATTACTTTGGTAATCTCGATTTGGAATATAGAGCATATCAAGTGGAAATAAACAGTAGGAGACGATGTGATCTTACTACTCATTAAACTAGGTAGTTATGCTGTACACACAAGTCAATGCGTGACTACCAGTAAGGATCTATGACCTGGAAGTAACATTCGGCGATTAAACAGACTACAGAGAGAGTTGGGGTACATTTGGATCATGTGTTGCTGCCATTAAAGGTATTACCTAAGTGTACGTGTGTTAGAAGTGCTTACAGTGGATGTCGTCGCTGATACCAATATTTCTCATTATCGCTGCAACGTGTATTGTGGTAATGGATTTTCCTCATTTGGTTGCTGCAGGTAGGGATGTGAATGGTTGTTTTCCTTTTCCTTTCTCTGCCACCGTGTGTCGCGTATTGTCGTAATGGCGGGATTTGTGAAGTTGGTATTTATCGTTTTATTGTCAAATTTAGACTTAGCAATGAGAGACAGTGTGTGAGTGAGACTTAGGTTTCACGCCGATTTTAGCAATATTCAAGTTAATATCACCGCTTGGGGACACAGAATACGCTTCACATACATGGTATATACGAACCCATGTGGGAATCGAACCTGAGGTTGGTTTTTAATCACTAGAGCTACCCCACCACCCCACGTGGAAATAAAACCTGTGTTTGTGACAGCAAAGTTTAGGACTTATCAATATACAGTCACTTTACAGGGGTTGACGCCAACAAATTCTTCTGTCTTCCGTGCACTGGACATCCGTTCTGCCTTTAATATACGAATTGCAGTCACTGTATAGTGATCTGTTTGAACAACTATTTCCTTTATACGACACTAAAGTCACCGTTTCAGAAGACCCGTGATTCATTCACATAGCTACTTTATCTAGACCGTACCAATATCACCATACAGTGATTCATGTGAATATCTATTTGCTATAAGGAGAGGTGAGGTGAGGGTGAAATTGGTTTTAACGTCGCTAGAGAATATATTTCGCCTATATGACGACGTGCATACCGTAATGTGTATGTGTAGCGGTTGCTTGTGCTAACCAGCCCAGAAGCTGGTTTTATAAAGAAGGCCCACTGGAGATACCCACGCCGCAGTGAAGCATGAGATACCCCTCTCAAACACATTATACCGACTCGAGACGACCAGTCCTTGTTGTACCCGGCATTAATTGCCGAGCGCCAGGCAGGAATCAACAGAGTTACCATATTTTAACGTCTTTTGGTATGACGCGGTCGGAATCGAACCTTAATGACCTTCCGCTCATTGGTATATGAGACACTACTATCTCAATATAGCATTCGTGGGAACAGCCTTTTTATTCAAGAGACTAATACCAGTGTACGTGATTCATGAATGGTTATACAATGCACTATTACCGAGGGCGGTTCGGTAAGGAATAGCCTTCGTCGTCAAGCCGAAGATTCGTTCGATTTCATTACGGTACAATGTGTTAAGCCCATTTCTGAAGTCCCGTGATAGTTGGTGGAATACTAAAGCAAGTTAAACTAAACCTATTCACTCACTAGTTCGCAACACGTTGTTCGAAGCTCCATCTGGTAACATTCCAGCGATCGTTTTTCCGTCGCTGATAATCGGCACTTGTTTTCCTCATCACGGTATGCCACAAACAATCTCATCCGACTGTCGTTCATACCGTCCACGCATATCATGCACGCGATTCAACAACAAAATCACGATTTTACTGTATGATATAATTGCGTTTAAGCAAACCCGTGTACAGAATGTAATACCATGTTTTTGTGTTAATTTAATCCTAGAACAGGCAGTGTATATACTTTCTTTACCACTTGAAGTTTCCATCCTGCACCTCAAGGTGTAGCACCATATTTCCGGACACAAAATTCAGCTATCTAACCACCGAGCCACCAAAAAGTTCAACAGCTGGTAGCCCACAACATTTACTTGTTATCTAACCACAGGAGGAAATATCCGCCCTTACCTTATCGCCTGGTAGCAATATGGTGTAAATACTTGTAACGTAAATCTTGAAACTGATACCATAAATCACATGTTATCGTAGCAACTAAACACTCAAGTTCATGTGAATTATGCTCAGAATTATCCATGTACACTTGCAGATTCAGATGTACTGAATTTCAGGTCCCAATGGTTACCGTGTGCGATCCTGCTTTGAGTGAGAGGAGTGAGAGGGTAAAGCTTGCTGGCTCCTGCCATATCATTGCGAGGGACACCAGAAATGGCTCCACCATTATACCCACCATGGCGTGAAACGAACTGGTCTTTAGTCGACGAGCGAACGCTTAAACCACTAAGTTAACCTTCGCCTATGTGCTCAAGCCTCTCAGTTCACAGGTTCATATTTTTCTTACAATGATGCCCTAGGGCAAAAATATTGTCATGGATGGTGACGTGACGTCGCTGAACAAGGCTATGACGTGTCACGTTTCTTCTATGACGCTGCATCATACATGCGGCGACGGCGGGCAGCCAGGCTATGTTTGAAAGCAGATTTGCCATTTTCCCTCAATTTAACGACTCCCGTAATAAACAGAATATTAGTATTCGTGCTCATATCATACCATGCTTACGACACTGTCAAAGCCTAAATATCGGTATATCCCTCGTTCTCGCTCGAAAATACCAACATTTAGGCACTCGTGTCGTAAACATAGTATGACAAGGGCATTCATATAGCATCCTCTAGAACCTAACATCTTTATTAATGATGTCAACGTGAATTGTTTTCCACGCGCCAGTGAAGTCAATTGCTCTATACCTTGAATGGTAAAAGGCCAATACTTTACTTATAAGCGTGTTACCATAAATGCATTATTCGATGTCTTCATGGGTAGGCGTTGAATCATAACAAACTCTTTCTTCTGCGCTTCGTCTTCGATTGTCCTTCCTTCGCGTCTCTCGTTCTTTCTTTCTCCCACTTTCCCATCCAAATTGCCCCGTTTTCTCCTGCCTGCCTTCCACTGTGTGTGGTGATCCAGCAAGGCAATATCCCAAAAGCCCAAATACAATGGCATACATCGTCGAGTAATACTACAATTTGTTGTCTATTTCCGAGGATCGTATTTGTTATGCATGATTAACAAGGTCAATAAAAAGATCCTCTTATTTGTTTACCGGGTGCTAGGCAACGACGAGACTTGACCCGTTTACGATCGCCTGACAGTCAGTCGCCAGTCCCAGTCGCAGCAGGTGCTCGCACACTGACTGCCAAGCTGCATCATCGTTTATAAAAAGATCCAACCACCGTTAAGTGTCGAACGAACGTTTGTATCGAAGTAAAAGTTTGATCTCTGTGTATTTTCTTTTAACTAGCACTATTATTTTGTGGTTAAATAAAACTTTGATGTGTCGGACTCAACCGTTGTCTCGAAGAAAACATTTGACCTATGGGCATTTTCTTAATCAGCCATCTTTGTGGTTGTGTCGAAACTTTGATGAGTCGAACCAACCGTTTTCTTTGCAGTTAAAGTTTAATCTCTGGTATGTTCATATAATGGTATGTAATAAGGTTGGTTGTAAGAAACGTCTTGTTCCTCGAAGTATTTACATTGGTCGCTTAGACTTTCGACACAACCGTACTGTACAGTCAGTACGTAGAATAATTAGTTACGGGTGCTAGCTTTGATACACATAATATTTCAGTACAGATACTTATCATAAGCCCCTATCTTAACAATATCAATTACCCACTTACATACAAAGATTACGTCCTTGTCGAGCGAGTGCGCAAAGCGCATACTAAGCATAATGAACGTTTTCATCGAGATAACCTCTCAGCTGCCTGTGAGGCGCCAGGCAAGGATAGTCACTATGACTTATCGTGATTCGTGCTCCGGGCTTTATGAACAAATTCGTAAAGCGGCTTGAATAGTGAGTGAGTGGAATATTGGCCGGAGCGGGATGGGTTGGACCAGTGAAGAGTTGGCAGTCCCACTACTGTACCAGAAACCATCACCCTCTCCACTTCCACACACACCCGGCACCACACAAGAATAAAAGAATAACACATGTTACCTTGCAAACAGAACCGAAATGGCGTGGTTAATTATTACAGAAGAAGAACTCAGTACGTGTGCAAAATATTCTTCAGAATTAAAGGCCTCAATTAAAAATAGTAGACGTCTGTGATCTTAATTACTGGGATTTTACCTCACATGAGTGAGTTTAGTTTTACGCCGCACTCAGCAATATCCCTCAAGTATATATGGCGGCGGATTTGTAAACAATCTAGTCTGGACCCAGACAACCCACTGATTAACAGCATGAGCAATTGGGAACTGATGACATGTGTCAATCAAGTCAGCGAGCTCTGACGGTCTGATCCCGTTAGTCGCCTCTTAAGCATGGGTTGCTGAACACTCAATTCTAACCTGATCTTCACGGGTGCGACCCACATGAAGCTAACTGGTCGTAACTTAACTGAAATAATGTTCAAAGCGGCAAAAAATAATAGGCTTCACACATTGTACTCTCATGGGGAATCAACCCCAGGACTTCGGCGCGACGAGCGAACGCTTTAACCACTAGGCTACCCCACCTCTCCGTTATCAATTGCATGACAACATGTAATGTTATTTTGTGTGCAAACGCCTTAAGACATTGAGGATGCTAGCTGTGGATGGTATGTATAAACCTTTGTGTACATCTTCAGGTCTAAACCAGGATACATCATCAACTACGAACCTCTGGTACCACGACCACCACCTCCACCAACAACAACATCATCGTTCTAAGCGATAACGCAGCCAGATGTCAATCTATTTTTCAGCTTTTGAAGGTAAAATCGATACCACACTGAGGCACACTGTACCCTGAACGACACATTGTTTTGTATCACATTATACCGAGTTCCAGGCATGGTGACAAAGTCCCATTTTTCCGTATGGCGTGGTTAAATCCAAACACGACCTTTCAGTCTTGGCGGACGCTCTACCAAGTGCACCCCATTTGTTTTCAATTCACGAAGTATATTAAGCGCGATAAAATGCTAGCCATTAATCCATATCTTCCACCTTGTACCGGTAGAGATTCGAACAGATTGTCTCCTTCTTGCTCGTATTTGTCATTCTACGTTTAAGCTGCGGTGGGGTTGCTTGTGATTCACAAAGTGTTTGCTCGTCACGCCGGTACCAGGTTCGACTCCACACACATGGGTACAATGTGAAGCTGATTTCTGAATTATCCCCCCGCCGTGATGGCCAAGTGGAATATTTTCAAAGCGGCGTAAAACTCATTCTCTCATTCTACGTTTATCTTGCAATAAAGTAGTCTCCTATATTATAGAATTAAACTCCGCCAAACCATACTCGTAAAGGAAAGCACAGTAGATTGCATAAATCCCACTATATCACGTGTGTGTGTGTAGCCATGCACTATCAAATCGCTGAACTCATATAGATCCAGGTTTAGAACTGGATCTTCCAACAATCCATGCTTTTCTTGTTTCACCCGCGCAGCATCCAGGTTAGAATTGATCTTCAGCAATCCGCATAACGTAAGAGGCGACTGATGGGATCGGGTGGTCAGGCGAGATAATTTAGTTGACACATGTCATCGTTTCCCAATTACGTAGATTCGATGCTCCTTGATGTTGATCACTGAATTGTCTGGAGTCAAATTAGGGAATTGTATCGGACATCAGTATTGTCACAGAGAGCATAACAGTTAGAATGTCCTCCACATGTCTTCCGCAAACGTTTTGAAAGATCACCATATTTATATATTTGCTGTAGTTTGTCTTTTCCAGAGTAATCCAGTCATTATCATGTCTTCTTCGTGTTTTAGGGATTTCAACATAACCCTGCGACGACAACGAAGCTCTTCAGTCAGCACATACAAATTGAAACAACGATCGGTCAAGTGCCTTACGATATCAGCCGAGCGTATAACGGAAATCTCCTGAGAAGATTATGGTAACAAACTGATTTTCCTCGTCTCTTGCTTTGTTATTATCAAATATTTCTCATCTTTCAAAATTTTCAAGAAATGTTACAATAAGTCAAATGTTCATATTTGTTTACGGTTAATCAATAGTCCTTAAATGCAAAATGGAGACACATTATATTGTAGTCCTGGCTATCGACACAGCTCATAGAGATCGATATTCGTTAACTAAATATCGATCTATTATCGACAAACATCGGAGAGGTACCATGAAGCAAAATGCCACAAAAAGCCACAAATGAATATATTTCACATCACTCGTGAGTGGTGACATGCTACATGGTATGCTATCAAAACAGGGTCCTGAACATTATATAGGCAGCACTTTAACACAAGTCTTAACACTGTATTGTGAATGTAAATTAAATTGTAATCTGTACGAAACATTTATGTACGATATTATCGATAACTATTTTCCATATCGATAATCATAAAGTAATTTTCCTGTCGCCTATATTTTCTATTATCACTTAATACAGTAATAATTTCCTCGTATATATTTTTTTGCTAAACGCATATTGGCGAAATCGTTGGGTGCATATCTGGACCCGACAAGATGATCCATATCTTCCCTGCTCCGAGCGGTAAGATAACCGATATCTCACAACTCAATTTTGTGTGCGAACGTAACACAAAAAGAGTGACGTCATATGTTCCAGGACGTCATGAAAATGACGTCAGATTTAGTTGCGGCAACCTTTAAATGAAACTGGCAGGTGATCGGACGCTATCGTTGCTTGCCAATAATAGATTGATGGAACTAGATGAAGCAGAGGAGCGGGAGGATATTAAATATAAGTGATAGTTAAAAACATTGCAGAGTATGAACTGACAAGTGTTTCAGAAACTAACGCGCAAGTTCAGTTTTTGATTTGCCTATCAAGGTTGATGATATAGGTTTCATTTCGTTCAATTAAGGTTTGTCTATGTCACAAAGAGCAAGATGGAAATTTTTCACGGGAGCAAACTTTTACGCGCCTGTTCATGTTAATGTTATAAACGGCAAAGGTAAACGATACAAACGTATCTTGCGAGGACGACCCGTCATTCTTCACAGCGAGCCTTCGTAGCAAAGTGGGTAAAACTATGGTGTCCTATAATTGCCATCGCGTGGCGCGTAAAAAAAGAAGTACGTCGAATAAAAACACTACGTCGACGACGACGTCGTGCAGAAATACACAAGAATGATCTACGACAAAAATACAAAATCGACGTCGTCCACGACGTCGATGGCGACGTCGTGTTTAGAAATTGTTATATTGGAAAATCGGGGAATAACCTTTTGTGATGCAGTTGTACTGCTATTGATCTCTTATCGCTGACTTCATGTTCAACATTACTACTTATTTAAGTAAACCAATCGAGGGGTTAGTGCCAGAACACCTTAAGTAAAAAATTCTGTCAAATTTAGTTGATGTTGTGAAAAAGGTGTTGTTTTAAGGGATCGATACACTGGTTTTCTACAAAATGTAAAATGTCTCCACTCAGGAAACGAAATATGACTTTTGTACCAGCGGGTTGACATGTGAACCAGCGTGTTTAGTGAGTGAGTTTAGTTCACTCAATTCATTAGTAGTGAGTTATTCATTTCTTACATAAACTTGGAATTGACAGTTTTCATCATCATTTCCACAAATTCAGTTATGGAAAATGCACAATTGGTTTCTTCATACTTCTCGTGGTGGAACATTCATATATGTAAATGGTTTTATGTTTATTGTGAACAAGAAGAAAAGGGGAAAATGGATCTCGTGGAGATGCATTCAGAACGACTGCATATCCGTCTTAACAGTGAACGACATAATTTCCCAAATACCTGGAGACCACAACCACGGACCTGTACACAGCGAAGTCAAAGTGAATCTTTTCGACTGTACCAAAAATACTGACGGCCCCTGCACAAACAACAACCTCCGGGGTTGCAATTGGCATGGCCGTCTCAAGAAGGTTGTGGTAAAACAACATCCCAACCTATTCGAGATGGCCCAAGTTCTTGAAGATGAACAAGGACTGAACGAGGCAAAGATGCTTCAGTATAATGCCGGCCAAAGACTGTCCCCAAAAAGTACTACAGAGATTTGAGGAACGACTAGATATACCTTGAAGTTCAGGCTTTCAAATAACCACCCGACATTGATGGATTACCTGGACAATGACAGAGATAGACAGACAGATAGACAGACAGACAGTCACACAGGTTTTATTCAGTAGTTAAGCCCAGTGGCCCAGAGTACAAAATGAAGTTACTCAATTACAACTATTGGTCACGTGACATGAAATTATGGTTTTACATGTCATTTACGGATGGACATCAAATGTTTTATGAAAATGGCAACAGATTTAATAATATCAGCATTATTAGAATTAAGTACATTGAATATCGTTTGTGGGGCATCATTAGTGCATTTTAAATACTTCTTTCGGCAGGCAGAGAAAGTCTTTACAGACTAATAATAAGTGACGTTCGTCTTCAGTTTTGCACCAGAAGAACAATAAGAACATGATAAATCTTCCAATGTATTATTATCTTTTTCTAAAACGTTCTATTTTTAAGGCATGTAGAGAGATTCTAAATTTACAAAAAAAATTCTTAAAAGGGACTTATCATTAAGAACACTGATATAGTTTGCAGGTCCGAACATCGATTTACATCGTGAATAACGACTAAGAAAACTGGATGAAGTGACTGATGCGTACCACTTTTGAATATATATATATATATATATATATATATATGGTACACTTACATAAGGAATACTGATACTCTACTAGCCCATATTGTTTAGTGTCAATGTCACCCTAACCCTAAACTCACCCTAACCCTTAAGTTCTAACCCTAAACCCTTACCCTAACACTTACCCTAAACCTTACCTTAACCCTAAACCTTAATCCTAACACTTGCCTTAAACCTTACCTCTAACTCCCCTTACTCCTAACCCTAAACCTTACCCTAACCCTCTAACCCTAACCAATAGTAAACTCACGTGCTTTCAAAGATGGCGGAAGGTATCCGGTATTCTGTAATCTTACATATATATATATATATATATATAGATATATATGATACAGTTACGAACAACGAATAAAAGATATATATATATATACATATCTTTTATTCGTTGTTTAAATGTTGACAAACATTTTATATCACCAAATATCTTGCTTAAACCAAACATAAGAAAAACTCGCTTGAAAATATCATCATATTTCACATCTGAAGCCCATGAATACTTTCCACATTTATCCAGTGATAACAATATTTGATAACTTTGATGGGGGCTAAAGCGATAATCAGGCATTCTATATAAGTTTAATCCAGTATCTAATAACTCCTATTTGACTCTCAATATGCATGTTAAAGCGTCCTGTTTCGACAAGTATGGTTTCATTGTTAGATGTACCAACCGTAAGAAATCTTTAAAATAGGGATGCTAATCGGTTTTGAAATTAATTTGTCTCTCATATCATATGCGGAAGTCTATGACATGATTATATATGTGCTAAAATAGGCCAGTATTAATCACATCCTTTTGTAATATGTTATAAAGCGATCAAAAGAAAGTATACATTTGCCACAATTTTTATGTGGGTTTTCATTGTATTCTAAACCGTAAACAACACCCAGCCCAAATCCGATAGCCAGCGCGCGTAGGCATATGCTTAAAGTTGCTAGTACAATACGAAAGGCAAATGGTATTATATTCACCTAAATACTTTCTTTTATAGAGTCGCAAAGCGTAGCATTTTAAGCAAACACTTTGCCTGGAAGTGAACTTCTTCTTTTTATATATTCTCAACAAAACACACTGTCACAAGCGTCCGCTCCGCCTTGGTGTCTGTGTCAAAAGCACCTAACACCTCAAAGGTGTATCTTTAATTGTGCCTTGAATCCATAGATTAGTATTATATCTACCTACATATCACATTGAAATGCGTTACAAAATGCCACATGCAAAGGTAACTGGTCCGTTAAAGTGAAGCTCTTGTCTGCAACCACTCGGGTTGTTCAATCGTGCACCACCTTCAGCTGGCTCGAGTCTGTCTGGCTGTCAAAGTACCTTTAACCTCACACATGTATCTTGGAATGTGTTGAAATCCATAGATCAGTATATTATATCTACCTTAAAATGCCACATTGTGATGTTACAAAGAAAACTGGGTCTATGAAGTGGTATTTAGGGATAGATATAACCATATTCATTGGATGTAAACAGAATCTAAGATCTTCATTCCGCAGAGACTTCTCAAGATACATGTGTCAGGTTTAAGTTGCTTTGACACGCCCGGGCTAAGTAAATAACAGACTTTAACAACAACACTCTTTGATTGAGTGCCATGCTGTCGGAGAAGAGTGAGAGGAGCGAGTGAGTTTAGTTTTACGCTGCAGACTCAGCAATATTCCACCCATATTGCGGCGGTCTGTAAATAATCGAGTCCGAACCAGACAATCCACTGATCAACAGCATGAACATCGATCTGCGCATTCTGAACCGATGACATATGTCAACCAAGTCAGCGAGCCTTGACCAATCTGATCCCGTTAGTCGCCTCTACGACAAGCATGGGTTCACTGAAGGCACTTTAACCCTGGACCTTCACGGCAGAAACAGAGAGAAAAGGACTGAAAAGTGATATATATGTAGATGTAATACTAATCTGTGAATTAAAACGCAATTGAAGATACATGTGTAGAGTTTGCTTCGCTTTTGACGGCCCGGAGGTATGCCGGACCGAACAATAGTGGCGGTGATTATGTTTAGACTGACTGACTGGACTGAGTTTGGTTTTACGCCGCTTTTAAAGCAATATTCCAGCAATATCACGGCGGGGACACCAGAAATGGGCTTCACTCATTGTACCCATGTGTGGGATTCGAACCCGGTCTCGGTCATTGGCTTGACGAGCCAACGCTTTAACCACTAGGCTACCCCACCACCCTTCGATTATGTTTAGAGTGGAGAAGAGATCGTTTCATTTGCAGATGGTATGCTTTAAAACAATGAACATGGCCTCTAGGGTGGTATTTGATTGGATATAGGTGTAAAGTTCATTTTCGGGTCGACAGACAGTTTATCGGGAGGACTGAAGCATTTTGCGTTTTAAACTCAAGGTTTCGTTTAACGATTCTTCTTTAGACGTAACCTTGGTCAGCCACGTTCAGAGCCTATAACATAGTCGATGCCATTTATCTTCGTTTTGAAATACCTGCCGCTTACGTCGCGCGATGCCCGCCATTGTTCACTGCGTCCGGTGTCAAACAGGATTGGCAAAAGCATTGTTCATTCGACGTCGTTGACGCCTGCGGCGTACCATATAAAGTCGCGTTAAGGCCGTTCGAACCAAGCGTCGGGTACGGCGCTACGTTAAATACCGTCGGGCGTATCATGAATTTTAAGATCGTGCATTCAGTGATGGTGTAGACAAAGTCTATCAATCTTCAAAACAAGTAATAATTCATAGCTATTCCTCAGAAAATGCCCGGGCAGAGTGGACGTTATTAAGATACCGACTGACTGACTGAGTTTGGTTTTACGCTGCTTTCAGCAATATTCCAGAAACATCACGGCGGGAAACACCAGAAATGGGCTTCACACATTGTACCCTTTGGGGATTCGAACTCCGGTCTTCAGCGTGACGAGCCAACGCTTTAACCACTGGGCTACCCCACCGCCCCTGTTATTTAGATTTGAGGGATATTACGAGAAAAAAGTGTCCCCTAAGAACAATAATAGGAGGACGTCACTGTCGGTTTATAATAGTTTGTTGGTATTTAAGCAAAATACAAAGTTCGCTCTACCACCATGTATAGTGCCATAAACACACTTTCGCCCTGAACTATTATAGTTAAAGTACGAGGTGGGCGCTTTTTAACCGTCCTAAAACATAAACGTAATGTTTCCACCAGTGCGATGTTAGCTGCGTGAAGCAACTGCAAACCAAGAAACGGGATGCAACGGAGTAGTTTACTGTAGAGGCCGTACGAAGCGATGACCACTCGACATGCATCGTGACGTCACCTACATTGTGACGTAATGTAAAATGGTTCGATTACTAGAGGGCACACCCAGAAAGGCGCAGCGGACGGATAACGCCATTCAATTGCCACCATCAAAAACGGCACCTTTAGCTGTCGGATACAATGCAAATTTCTTTTCGATTTGTTCCGTAAACTGCCAGGGTAATTAGAATTAAAAGTGATAAAATCCATTACTGACCCTTTCATATATTGGCTCCATATCGGAAACTCTCGATCTATTATCTGACCTCGGGCTGACGGCCTCTGTCAGATCAGTATAAGGGTGTCTCGGGATGAAATCGGGGCAAGATATGGAAAAAAAGGAGGTCGCTAATCTCATCACTCATGGACCTTTTAACCGTTTCCAATTAAATTTGCACAGTAACTTTCATCAGTGTGTGGATCTACTTTTAGATACTGGTGGTTAATTTTCTTCATAATAATTCTTATTAAGTGGTACTTTGGTGACGACAACGTGTACAGATATATGTGGATGTGTAAGAAACAAGTTGAAAACATGTCTTCAAAATCGCCTAGCTTTAATAATTACGTTGGAGGGTATTGAAATTTTAAAATAAACTCTCAGTAATTTGGTTGAAAAGGTGAACATACTCCATGATAAGGTAATCTTGTTACCAAGGCTTTTGTGAATGTTGGATTGTATTTGGATGTGTATGGAAAATTTGCATTTGATTGAAGCAATTTCGGGAACAATGTGTGTAAATATTTCTTTAAACACAGCTGATAAATGGTTGTATAAGAGGGAATTTATAACAAAATATGATTAAGGTAGAAAAAGAACGTGTTGGGGCATAGGGCGGCTAAAGATTTCACCAAATCTTATATATATACTCATGCCAATAATGGTTGTCACCACCCCTTCAATTTTTAATTGGAGAGGGGGTGTTGGGTTGGGGTGTTGGGTTGGGGAGAATTATATGGATTATATTTTGAACTGCGCTGAGAAATCAAGTATGGACAGATATCACTTTGGCGATATGTCAGACCGAACTTGATTTTCTTTTATTATTAATTCTGCTCTTTTATTCTTTTACAGTTGATATGGTTCCAGGCCAACCGTTAATGGAATCTCATTACAACGACGGGGCATTTTCAGGGAACGATTGACACCGGTGATGAATTCTATGTTAAGTTGAGAAAGCCAAAAATATTTTGAAGAACCTCAGGAATTCCATTCCAAAGTTGTGTATAGGAAGTCGGATGTGAAGTTTGACATAGACAGTGCCTTCTGTGGAGCCGAGAAACACAGTCAACGTTTGCTTACAATTCAGAAAAAGTGCGACGAAGAATCTGACGAAGATAACAATGGGCAGGACGATGACACAGGAACATACGATTGGTCGAAAGATAACGATACGCATTCTGATTGGTCAGAAAAATACTTCCATTATGATCATACAAGACGAAAGCGGGCTATTGTTCCTACCAAGACCACGTCGCGAACTGTACATGCAGGCCGATCACGTCATATTTCAACAACACGGAAGTGACGTAGACAGCATTATTGAAGAACTTCCTCGCAGAGTGTACAAACAGTTAATGCCATATATGGAGCCATCGGTAGGCCATTTCAACCTATTCCCTGAAGATCAGTGCGTGTTTTGTTGTACAATATTTGTCATTATTATCCGTCCCCCTCTTTATAAAGTAATACAGTGATTACTCTTTGCATTAGCAAATTGGAAAATAATATATACTCTGTAGCATCCAAGCCAACTGGTCTTCAGCATCCCATGCTTGTCGTACCCGTGAAGATCCGGGTTAGAACTGATCTTCTGTAACCCATGCTTGTCATAAGAGGCGACTAACAGGATCGGGTGGTCAGGCTCACTGGACTTGGTTGACATTACGTCATCGTATCCCAATTGCGTAGATAGGGATGTCACGATTTTGATCACTGACGTTCGGTCCAGATCTGATTATTTTTCGTCATATTATGGTCGTCGAATCTGTATAACTCGAAGTAATTACGTAGGTCATCAACTCCGACACAACGATGTTTTACTGATCTGTTTAGATTTCGATGGCGACGGCAACGCTGACAGCATCAACTTTACCATCAAGAAGATCATATAAAAGTACCACGAACAACAGCGAATCTGCGACGTACAGACCGAACGGAAACCATTGGAGTGGGAGAAGTTCCTGAGCTCCACTCGAGGAGAACTACGACAGCTTCCTGTCTGTCGTACATGTTCCTCACCCATTGGTGGGACTTCAAAGGCGGCGGGTGCTGGGGCTGGCGTGGGACGGTAGGGGAGGGACAGTCGGGAGGCGTGCGTGAGAAGCCATACGGTAAAATAGTTTGAACATTCTTTGCATGCTTCCGTTTTACTCTCCTATATCATCGTTCGGACTCGATGTTCTCAAAATCAAGTTTTCTTCCCACTTTCTACAAAATGTATGCGTATATAAACAGGAAAAGCTGTTACGATGTGGAAAGCATTTAACATCTTCACTCATACATAAATGCCGTTTTCTGACTGGTTGAAGCTTACAGGCGAGTAACATTTCTTATGTTACCCGCAGGAAACGCTGAACCATTGTGGTAATTCTGTTTTGGTACTTCATGTGTTAGTAGTGTTTGGGCTGTTGTCTAACTCTTGCACCCTCCCTATTTTGATCCAATACCCGTGCTTCAAACAGTTCTGAAATTAATGAACTATGTTGTTCATTATCCCTCCTCGTCTCATGGGTTAGATGTACCCCTCTTACGTTCAGGCTCAGGGAACATAAACAAACATAGAGGGTACATCAAATCCCATGTCCCCCACGTGACAAATAAGTGGAACAACTTCTATGATATTTTACCTTCTGGCGAAAATAAATACAATACACAACACCGCAAAAGAGTTTTCCAAAAATTCGATTTTACCAAAAGGCAATGAAAATTCATTTTGACTGAAAACAGTCGCCAAAACACTGCAAAGGTCAGGTCCAACAGGTAGTTGTGATATCAGTATCAAGTACTCACACCACATAATAACTATGAGTTGTTTGTTGGTGCAAAGAGATGATGTTAACGACCTTCGTGTAATAAATTTCATTTCTTATTAAACGAGTTAATAATTTGGTATCAAACGAGAAAGCGCGAGTCTGGATATATCTTACGCCAGTTTTAATCGAAAAATGATATTTCCATGGAAGCGAGTTTATTATTAATTTCAACATAAATTGATACAGAAACCGCTTGGCTGCGTGATGCCTCCCTCAACTTTCGCGAGTCAAGGGAAGGTCTCATCACCATTGTGACAGAGGTGGTTAGCATTGTGACGTCATAACTTCGGTAAAACATTATGACGTCATAACGTCTAGCGGTATTACATTATAATTTGTATGTTGTCGAGATGGATGCAGGCCTCTTTGCAGCAGTGTCACCCGACTGCAAACAAAGAGTAGCGTACATCGTGACCGGTATTACCCGAGGGAGAAGCATACAACGTATTTATCTTTACCGCCACGTTAATGTGCACAAAAATATCATCTTTATTTTATGTTAGGAGATTGCTACCGACTATATGACATGCAAAACAAAATGGCGTCTGCCCCTCGACTCGATTTCTTTTAACATCAGTGAAACATATTCTGACAAGCATAGAAAACTGCTATAATTTTAATTTTCGAGGTTTAAGCTTTCGGAGTGTGCAAACCACTCAATGTATAAAATAGCTTCAAATAGAGCAGTGAAAGTCGGGAAAATATATCTGCACAAAGTGAACACAAAAAAAGCTGATCGACCGGTTTTCGAACCTGGCACGGCATGCGCTCATATTATGACGTTACATGATTGTTAGCGCTTCAGCTCTCTCTGCAGAGAGCTTGGCGGTTACCGTAGCAGCGGGTAACATTTTTTCCAGTTGTCACCCCTCCGAGGAAATAGAGAAACAATGGTTGCTGAAGCAGTGATATGCACATTACGTGCAATACGTGCACATATGCGTTAAGCATGATTGACCGCTTATACTTCACCTCATATGGATAATAATCCTGGTTTACATCACACCTGTTCCAGAATATCTTCATGAGATGAGGTGGGCGGTTTGAAACAGGTTTTACGTAACCAAATCCAGGGTCACCCAACGATAGTGACGCCATAATACGGAACTTCTCTGTTGCAAACCTCTGATATCTTTGAATTACTACAACTCCATTCAAACAGTTTTACCAAAATGTAAGTTTTGTGGATAATTAAAATTCAATTCCTCTGTTTCTCCCTGAGATTAGTTTTATTTTTCAATTGAATATTGTTAATCGCTTATTTTCATCTATAAGGTAGTCGTGACAGAGTTATCTCTCGTTCATTTGAAAAATTTATGTTGAAAATATTTAGTTTTGTCACCTCTATGTAGATTGTCACTTGCTCGGCGGTTCAGAAGGAAATGACAACATTTGGCTACACAAAAGTAGGATTCATGGATCCCCAACATGTGCTTGCAAAACATTCCATTTGAAGAAAACAAAAACCTAAGCTGGTTTTTTTTCAAGTGTAGCCTGAAATTATGGTAAAAATGAAGAGATTGTAACATTATGATCTCATTATATCTTCCTTTCATCTAACTCCTACAGTGTATATTTCCAGACATTTGCTCAGGGTAGTCCTTCAGCCTGAACACCGGCATAGTGACGACACTCGCACTACGGCAAGACAGTGTCCACGTTGGTCTCAACTGACCTTCGCCCACGAGATCGGCCACAACTTTGGTTCACCGGTAGTTATCCTATGTTTGTATCAGCTATCACGACCCAGTTTCTGGGATGTGTCCAACCCCCGAATCGAAATAATATAGGTCCCAGAGCTCCAGATAAGCTTTAGGCCATGTGGGTATGATACTTCCATATTTTTTTAAACTAAGAGGGTATTTCTAATTTCAAGTGGGTATCTATACTTTTAGATACCCACCATCTTTTAAAATCCGTATTCATTTCAAATAAGTATAAAAGGTGCGACATTTTCTTCATTCAATAATAATAAATAAGACAACCCCTAACCCCTACCCCCACCCCCAACAATGCTAAATTATAGCAACTAGCTGATCTGAAATCATTATTTTATAAACCACATGGACGTGTGTGAGGGTGTGTCGACGTATCGCAGCTGCATAGATCCATCTTCTTCATAGTGTCAATCACTGGATTGTTTTGGTCCAGACTCGATTATTTACAGACCGCCACCATATAGCTGGAATATTGCTGAGTGCGGCGTTAAAACAACAAACAAAACACATGTGTAAGGTCAATTTGTCATTCCTGTCAGTCATAGTGTTACTTTCACCTTTACGGCGCTAAAATTAACTTCATTATTTTACCAATGAATTTGAAAATACTCGATTATAATTGGCAAGTTAGATGTTTCCGCCCCGATATCACATAGCTGCTTTTACCATCATTCTAAAGCAGACCCCAGTTAGAATTTTAGCTACATCTTCTGAAACAGAACTTCATCATTCTGAAACAGACCCTAGTTTGAATTTCCATCATTCTGAAACAGACCCTAGTTTGAATTTACATAATTCTGAAACAGACCCCAGTTAGAATTAACATCATTCTGAAACAGATCCTACTTTGAATTTCCATCATTCTGAAACAGATCCTACTTTGAATTTCCCATCAATTCTGAAACAGACCTTTAGTTTGAATTTACATCATTTTGAAACAGACCCTAAATAGCATTTACATCATTCTC